>NC_069500.1:1282001900-1282304400 GCF_027579735.1 Bombina bombina
AAAAAAAGATAGAAAGAATAAAAAAAAGATAATACAAGTAATTGTAAAAGTGGCTTAAAATTGAATGTTCTATTTCAATATTGAAATAAAAAAAAAGAGTTATTTATAAAAATAGATATAAAAATAAGTATATTGACAGGGTGTTATGAAATACCTAATTTTGTTTTTAAAGTGAATACTATTTTAAACATATTAGATTTTTATTTTGTTAGAGCATATATATATATTTTTTTTTTTTTGGTGGAAAATTGAATTTATTTAACTATGAAAGGATATAAACAAGACTATAAATAATCCTTTCTTTTCGTTTCCCATTACACAGACAACTATAAATTAAAATAATAACAGGCAAAGATATTATGAAGAAATTGATACTATGGTTACTATCTATAGAAGACAGATGGCTGTACCTCTACATATCATTGAAGAAAATAGTGTGTAGAATTCACAATAATAAAATTATATATATATATATATATATATATATATATATATATATATATATACATATATATATATATACATATATATATATATATATATATATATATATATATATATATATATAAATTTAATTATAAAAAAGTTAATAATATATTATTAAAATACAAGGTTTAAAAGGTAAAAATAAATCTTTTATAAATTCTATTTATGTAATATAAATAAAAGGTTGTTTAAAGGTGTAAATAGACTTTAAAATATATATATATAAATACTATAGATAAAATTTGTAATTATGTTATATTTTGGGTTTTTCAAAAACAAATAGATAAGTATTGGTTAATTGATTCAAAATAACAATTATATACAAGTTTATATAAATGTATCTATTGATAATACAGAATTAGCATCCGTTCACAAATATTTATATTTCGCTCATTTGTTTCAAGGGAGATTCTCTAAGTAGCTTCAATTACAATAGATCAGAAAAAATGTATTGAAGAATGATTTCTAAATTATCATTTGCTCGTTTATTCTAGGGCGATTCTCAAAGCGTAGTCAAGAAGATTACTTACGTGAGTTGCGCAGCTCAATCGACTGCTGCTCTATAGATTCTATCGCCTTAGGTATCTTCAGATGATGACGTTTGCGGTTACATTTGCGGTGACGCTGAGCTAACTCGCGCATGCGCAATACAATCCAAAGACGCCATGTTCCAACTGCAGTTGTCAGCACGGATTGGGAATCCGTAACTGCAGAGCTACAAGTAGGTTTGGAAATCTTAAATATTTGAAAGAGATATATTGAATAAACGACAAATATTGGGTAAATAATGTAAATTAGAAAACTGTATATTTAAATGTATATTACGTTATTTATATGATTTCATTTCTGACTACAGTGTCCCTTTAAGGGGTAGATTTATCAAGTGTCGGACGGACATGATCCGCTGTAGCGAATCATGTCTGCCCGACATTGCTAAATGCCGACGGCATACGCAGTCGGCATTTAACATTGCACAAGCAAGCAATTGTAATGATTGCTGTCCGCCACCTCAGAGGTTGAACTCTTATAACCGCTGCTTCTTAACTATCCACAGCATAGTAAATCTACTCCTAAGTATCATCATCATCTGAAGAATGCATCTTCATAACTTTTTAATCAAATATTTTTTATGTGGTAATGTATTTGATGGGTATATACAAATGTACAGTATAACTGATATTATTACAAATTTATTTAGTATATAAATATAATACCCAATTTGAAATATTGAAAGGAAACTGAAATTATTTAGCTTTTATACATACATGTATTTTCATTTATAAATTCAAAACATTGTATCATGCAATGAACAGAAGTCTAAAATATTATTTTGGTATTGGATGTCCCTGGAGTTTTTCCTTTAACTGTGGTCTAAAGGTCTTGTGCAAGAAAATGACCCGGAAAAAAAGTACACTCATAAATTACAATGCACCATCATACATATCCACATGAGGCCAGTTCAGCATACATATTTTTCTTACATTGATTTTCTTTCTTGAATTTGATCTTAGCTTAATACTGGGTGATTTATGAGGTATTATATTTCCTATTTACTACTTATCAACCTGGCATATCCAAATAGTGTTATATCACGTGTCATTCAGAGATTCTGCAACATGAAACATTATAATGAAATAAATTTAAAATACGTATTTAGTTAAATGTCTAATGTTACATTTTAAACTAGAAACTACTTTTGAAACACATTGTAGCCAAGTGTAAATTATATCCAAAAACATCCTATATGGACATGGGAAGCAAGAATATTTTATCATTCATATGAAACAGTAGCAAACATGTTAAAAATAATTTTTACATGAAAAAAGTTAGGCAAAAGTATTTAAACTACCATGACGTTCATGTTCGCACACATCTGGTACTACGTCATTAAAGGAATCGTCTAGTCAAAATTAAACTTTCATGATTCAGATAGAGCAGGCAATTTTAAACAACTTTCTAATTTACTACTATTATCACATTTTCTTCATTCTCTTGGTATCTTTATTTGAAAAAGCAAGAATGTAAGCATAGGAGCCAGCCCATTTTTGGTGCATTACCTGGGTAGCACATTCTGATTGGTGTATAAATGTAGCCACCAATCAGCAAGCGCTACCCAGGTGCTGATTTAAAAATTGGCTGGCTCCTAAGCTTACATTCAAATAAAGAAACCAAGAGAATGAAGAAAAAATGATAATAGGAGTAAATTAGAATGTTGATTAAAATGCATGCTCTATCTGAATCATGAAAGTTTAATTTTGACTAGACTATTTCTTTATATATGATAATAATATGGTTTAGTTAATACAGGAACAAACATTTTGGGAATGCGGTCTTTATAGACTATGCTGTCTACATGTTTGTTGACCTATATGCAACATGGGTTTGATAAATACAAAATCAACATATAGTTTTAGTTTAAAACTCCTTGAATACCTAGAACCTAATACAAACTAATTTTTAGTTTGCTATGAATGCACACCCTTCACACTTTTTATATGCATTGGTACAATTGCATTGACACATTAAAGATAAAAAATATAAAACTAAAATAAAAATGAGCTGCATGTGGTCTGTTGGACATCAGCTATAGCCTTGTTTTGGATAAAGTAAAGAAAGAAAATGTTCTTGTGTATTTTTTGTGAATTCCATGATGACAAGCTTATAAGTAACTAGAGTATAGGCAAAAATTATATTTCTTAGTTTAATATATGCCTTAAAAATCTGAAATGTTTGTCCTTGGCTTTATTTATATTATTATGAGGGTCTATGAGTAAGGCATTGGCTGAAATGTGCCAGACTGTGTCCGGTTTTACTCCTGCAGAATAAGCTGTTTTTAAATATCTCCATCTTGTTAGCATTTTACTGTCGGTATTAGTAATAAGTCAAATGCATAAAAAAGGATTTTTATTTAAGAGTTTAATGTTGTGTAAAATAAACAAACTATTACTAGAGATTACTAAACCAATCAATTCATTTTCAAGATTAATCAAGAGATCTGTCTTTGGCAAAATTCTCTAAAAAAATTGTCAGTGATATTAGGTTGTGCACAGGATTTCCTAATAAATGTCATTATGGTGTATAGCTTTAATTTGTGTATGCAAAGGAGAGATACATACATTACAGTATAGTGTTCAGTAAATAAAGTGATTCATATATATCATAATTAATCATTTGATGTTATTAATAAGCATTAACATTAATTTTAGAAGTAGGGAGTACAATTCTAATTTAAAATATGAAAGGAATGTTATTTAATGCACACAGTAAACTTGTATTTATTGTCAAAACTAATTTCAAAATCCAAAGTTACACTTGAACCAAAAAGTAGAAAATATTTTTTTCTTTTGTAAAATGAGTCTCAAAGCCTTGGGAAGTGAGCTAAACAGGGCTGTTCTTTGGACATGACTTAAATGGACATGAAACCAAACATTTTTCCTTCATGATTCAGATAGAGACTATAATTTTACACAACATTCTAATTTGCTTCTAATTATCTAATTTGCTTCATTTGACCTAAATTACAAGTTGTGCGTTACGGTGCGTTACGGCTATACCGCTGATAAATTGACCTTTGCTCGTGGAATATGCAGGTCTTCCGTATTAAAAAGTCGCAGAGGTACGGTGATACCGCAAGCGTTTTAGCCTTTACGCAACTCTCCATTCCGCATTCAAAAAATGGCTTTTGATTGCAGGATTTTCATAGCGCCTGTATTACAGATTGTGCAGTCTGGCTAAAATGCTTGCATTATAGTCTATACCGCCACGATCCATTCCGCTATCTGACACCAGTAGTTATGGATTTTGCAAAACAAACATGTTTCACAAAACTCATAGCTAAAATGTTACAAAGTACACTAACACCCATAAACTACCTATTAACTCCTAAATCACTATGCCCCTGCATCGCAAATACTATATTTCACCTATTAACCCCTAATCCGCCCTAATCGCCAACACTAAATAAACATATTAACCCCTAAATTGCTGATTTAAACAGCCAATAGGATTTAAGCAGCTCTCATCCTATTGGCTGATTTGAATTTTTCAGCCAATAGGAATGCAACGGTACTTCAATATAAAAGGAGTACCTTGCATTCAATCTTCAGTGTGCGGCATTGACCGCATGAGGAGGATCCTCTACACTGGATGGCTCAGTGGTCGCCGGTCCTGTTCCGCGGTCACCTCCACGCCGCCTTCGCCCTAGATGAAGATAGAAGAGGTCCCCGCGTTGGATGAAGATGTCGCCACCTGGAAAAAGACCTTCACCACCTGGAAGAAGACCTTTACTGCCTGGAAGAAGACCTTTTTTGCCAGACTTCAGGAACAGTGAGTACCTATTTGCGGGTTAGACTTAGGGTTTCTTTTTTTGGGGGGAGTTTTTTTTTTTAGATTAGGGCGTTTTTATTTTAATGGACAGTAAAAGAGCTGAATGCCCTTTTAAGGGCAATGCCCATACAAATGGCCCTTTAGGGGAAATGGGTAGCTTAGGGTTTTTTTGGACTTAGGTTTTTTTTTGGACTTAGGTTTTTTTTATTTTGGGGGGTTGATTGTGTGGGTTTTTTTACTGTTTTTACTGGGGACTTTGTAATTTTTTAATGTAAAAGAGCTGTTTAACTTAGGGCAATGCCCTACAAAAGGCCCTTTTAAGGGCTATTGATAGTTTATTGTTAGGTTAGGGGGTGTTTTTATTTTGGGGTGACTTTTTTGTTTTTATAGGGCTATTAGATTAGGTTTAATTTTAGTTATTTTGGTAATGTTAGGTTTTTTGTTATTTTTCATAATTTTAGTGTATTTTTTTTGTAATGTTAGGTTTTTTAATTTTTTTGTAGTGTTAGGATTTTTAAATTTCCTAATTTAGGTTTTTTATTTTTCGTCAAATTTTTTTTTAATATAGTAAAGTTAGGTGAATTTATAGTTTAATCTAAGTTTTTTTTTTCACAGGTAAGTTTTTTATTTATCTTTAAGTATGTGGGGGGGGGCAGTTTAGGGGTTAATAACTTTATTATAGTAGTAGCGATGTGGGGGGCCGGCGGTTTAAGGGTTAATAACGTTATTATAGCGATGTGCGGGGCCGGTGACGGTGGTTTAGGGGTTAATAGCTTTATTTAGTGTCAGCGTTGTTGGGGGGCGGCGGATTAGGGGTATATAGGCTAGGAGTTTATGTTAGAATGTTAGGTTTTAACGTAACTTTCTTTTCCCCATAGACATCAATGGGGAATGCGTTATAGCGATCGCCATTCTGCAATCGCAGGTGTTCTTTTTTTTTCTTACACTTTCTCTCCATTGATGTCTATGGGAGAAAACGTGCATAAGCACGTCAAGTCAGGCCTTGGGTTTTGTGGGGTATGGAGCTTATTGCACCATACCGCATAGCGAAAGAAGGTTTTTCAGTAACTTGTAATGGCAGCACTATGGAGAGTGGGATACCGCTCATTTTCTTTGCGTTATTTACGCACCCGATTTAGTGCATAACTTATAATCTGGGTGTTTGTTAGATATCCTTTGTTGAAGAAATAGCAATGCACATGGGTGAGACAAACACACAATTGCAGCCACCAATCAGCAGCTACTGAGTCTATTTAAACATGCTTTTCAACAAGCTGTATCAAGAGAAAAAAGCAAATTAGATAATAGAAGTAAATTGAAAAGTTGTTAACAATTGCATGCTCTTTCTGAATCATGAAAAAAAAATTTATTTGGGTTTCATGTCCCTTTAAATTCCTCTCAGCTCTCATCATATTTTCTAAGCATATTATGCCTGGAAGTCTCACTGTTTGATCTTTAAAATGTTATCTGGTGAGTTTGTCTAAAAATACACAATAATGCATCTATTACACTGCTAGATTTGGAGATGAATGCAAAACTAGAAGTAAATGCAATGTAAAGTATGTTGAAAAGAGCAGAATTTGATTTGTATTAGCAGTTCTGGTTGTCCCTAGTCACATTCACTTTCCCCTGTGGGAGTCTCTATTCCAGTGGACTTTATTACTTTTTTTTGGCGGCAGCTCGCTACTACTGAGATTTGTCCATTCAAGGTGCAGCGTGATATTTGTGTCCATTCTGACAAATTTTAGAGAATTGGACCCTTAAAGGGACACTAAACCCATATTTTTTATTCCATTATTCAGATAGAGCATGCAATTTTAAGCAACTTTCTAATTTACTCCTATTATAAATTATTCTTCGTTTTCTTGCTATCTTTATTTAAAAAACAGGAATGTGATGCATAGAAGCCGGACCATTTTTGGTTGAGAACCTGGGTTATGCTTGCTTATTGGTGGGTAAATGTCTCCTACCAATAAGCAAGCGCTATCCATGGTGCTGAACCTAAAATGGGCTGGCTGCTAAGATTTGCATTCATGCTTTTAAAATATAGATAGCAAGAGAACGAAGAAAAATTGATAATCGGAGTAAATTAGAAAGTTGCTTAAAATTCCATTCTCTATCTGAATCATGAAAGATTTTTTTTGGGGTTCAGCGTCCCTTTAAATATATGTTCTGAAAGCAGTCTGCAATGGAGATGAGAAGCTATATACTTTAGTCTCTATCTATATATCCATTAGATCAGTGGTTCTCAACCAAAGTGATCTCAAGGCCCAGTAAATTTTAGCTTGACATGTCCAGGGCCCGGTAGTTTTTATATATTTATATATATATATATATATATATATATATATACACACACGCAGAGTATATATATATATATATATATATATGTATATATATAGTGAGCAGCAGGGGTGGGCTGATCAGCCAGGTAAATAGGACCTAGGCCGAGGGACCAGCAAGTAGGGGGGCCCACAAATGGCATCTCCACGGATCCTGGTGCATTCTTTAAGCTGGAGTTTTGGTCTGGCCCTGGAGGTTGGGTGCCCTTTCTCTGGACCTTAATGTTGGGGGTCCTGGCTCTGGAGGTTGAGGGGCCTGTTGGGGGCAGGGCAGGGAGGCTACCATGTTCATTTGCATAAATTTGAATACATTTGGGTCAGTGTGAGACAGTGTTCCTGGGGCCTTGATTGGTCTCAGTCTGCCCCTGGTGTGCAGTGGGGTAAGAGTGTGCAGTGGGGCATGACAGGTCGGGGCCCACCAGCAGGGCTATCACGGCCTGGTACTGGGCCACGGCCCGGCTGTTGAGAAACCAGGCATTAGATTGTTCCTTCTGTTTCAGTTAAAAAAGTAATTTATCTATTTTATATATTTCCATATTTCCTAGGAAAGGAATGTGTGCATAATCACATGTGCACTGGATCTCTGTCAGATACAGGTGATTAAAGACGTGGAGAATATTAGAATATTACATGGACTGTAATAATAGTATATACATATCCCCATATTGTTAAACATGGGAGGCCCACAGCACATTCCATAATAGTTGCATCAGCTGTCTAGAAATGGAGAATGATTACATAGGAAGATGTATTAAAAAGCCTTTGTAGTAATGAAAGCATATTTTACAATACAGATGTTTGAAATGGAATTTATTCCTATATGAAGGTGTCATGGGAGGCTATATATTGACAGAATATATTATATAGCTAGTATTGGAACTGAGAATACTCTATATTGCTTGTGCTTATTAATTAAAGGGATAGAAAGGTCAAAATTGAAAGCTACATGGGTGCATTTTAATTTTAAATAGAAGCATTTTCTCTTGTAAGGTGTATCCAGTCCACGGATTCATCCTTTACTTGTGGGATATTCTCCTTCCCTACAGGAAGTGGCAAAGAGAGCACACAGCAGAGCTGTCCATATAGCTCCCCCTCTAGCTCCACCCCCCAGTCATTCTCTTTGCCGGCTCTAAGCACTAGGGTCTCTCTCGGGAGGGTAAAGTGAATGTGGTGTTAGAATTGTAGTTTTTATTTCCTTCAATCAAAAGTTTGTTATTTTAAATGGTACCAGTTTGTACTATTTACTCTCTAGCAGAAAAGTGATGAAGATTTCTGCTGAGAGGAAAATGATTTTAGCATGTTGTAACTAAAATCCTCTGCTGTTCCCACACAGGACTGAGGAGTACCAGAAAACTTCAGTTGGGGGGAATGGTTTGCAGGGTGTTCTGCAATAAGGTATGTTCAGTCATTTATTTCTAGACAAGACTGAGATAATGCTAGAAGAGACTGACAATATCCCCATGAGGGGAGGGTAAGCTATGTTCACAGACTTAGTAAGGAATTGAATGCTTACATAACAGGGCAAATTATGCTGGTTGACACTAATTCAGGGCAATCGATTGTTTATCTAAGGAAAATATAGTTTGTAAGACACTTTGAAAGTCCTTTTGGGTTCTTTCTGGGGTTATTACCCACATGGCTATTTTTTATTCACTTACGAGTGATTTCTTAGGCCTCACAGCTCCGGAGTAGAGTGGGAGGAGCCTAATTTTGCGCCTCAGATGCGCAGTTAGAATTGCATAGAAGTTCATGCTGCTTCACATGGAGGGTCCTGCTGCTCTTTGAGGTCCTAAAAGGAGCTATATGCCCCCAAATCTGATCCCTAAGGGCAGGTAGGGCCACAGCGAGGCTGTGGCAAGGTGCTGTAGTAATTTTAACCAGGTGTTGGATTTAGGCTGCTCCGGTTTGGGCATTAAGGGGTTAATTGTTTTGATACTAGTGGTGCAATCTTACTAAGGCTATAGGTACATACTGTGAAAATTTCAAAAGGATTGCTGCATTTTTCACTGTTTTGCAAAATTGTGTGCCTTTTTATCTCTTAAAGGCACAGTAACGTTTTTTCGAATTGTGTTTTTTATTTGATTAAAGTGATTTCCAAGCCTGTTTGTGTATACTACTAGTCTGTTAAACATGTCTGACACCAAGGAAAATCCTTGTTCAATGTGTTTAGAAGCCATGGTGGAACCCCCTCTCGGAATGTGTCCCACTTGTACTGGTATGTCTATACACTTTAAAGATCATATTGCTGCACTTAAGAATGTGGCCCAAGATGATTCTCAGACTGAAGGTAACAAGGGTAGCCCGTCTACCTCTCCCCAAGTGTCACAACCAGTTACGCCCGCTCAAGCGATGCCTAATGCCTCTAGTGCGTCTAACCCTTTTACATTACAAGACTTAGCGGCAGTCATGGATAATTCTCTTACAGCCTTCTTATCTAAACTGCCCGTGTTACCTGCAAAGTGTGATAGCTCCATTTTAAGAACAGATTATGAGCATTCTGACGCTTTGGTAGCCGTATCCGATATACCCTCACAACGCTCTGAAGTGGGAGCGAGGGATTTGATGTCTGAGGGAGAAGTCTCTGATTCAGGAAGGGTTCCTCCTCAGACAGATTCAGATACATTGGCTTTTAAATTTATACTAGAACACCTCCGCGTTTTGCTCAGGGAGGTATTAGCTACTCTGGATGACTGCGACCCTTTGGTGATCCCAGAGAAATTATGTAAAATGGACAAGTACCTAGAGGTCCCTGTTTACACTGATGCATTTCCGGTCCCTAAGAGGATTGCGAATATCGTTACTAGGGAGTGGGATAGACCAGGTGTTCCCTTTGTTCCCCCTCCTGTTTTTAAGAAAATGTTCCCCATATCTGACCCCGTGCGGGACTCGTGGCAGATGGTCCCTAAGGTGGAGGGGGCTGTTTCGTCACTTGCTAAACGCACAACCATACCAATTGAAGACAGTGCTTTTAAAGACCCTATGGATAAGAAGTTAGAGGGTTTACTTAAGAAATTTTTTGTTTAACAAGGTTTTCTTCTCCAACCTATTGCCTGCATTATTCCTGTAACTACTGCAGCTGCTTTCTGGTTTCAGGCGCTGGAAAACTCACTCCAGACGGAGACCTCTTATGAGGAAATTATGGATAGAATTAAGGCTCTAAAGCTAGCTAATTCTTTTATCACTAACGCCGCTTTCAAAATAGCTAAGTTAGCTGCAAAAAAATCAGGTTTCGCCATTTTGGCACGCAGGGCGCTATGGCTAAAGTCCTGGTCGGCCGATGTGTCGTCTAAATCCAAGCTTTTGAACATCCCTTTCAAAGGAAAGACCCTCTTCGGGCCTGAATTGAAAGAGATTATTTCAGAAATCACCCGGGGAAAAGGCCATGCTCTCCATCAGGACAAGTCCTTTAAGACAAAGAACAAAGCTAATTTTCGTTCCTTTCGTAATTTCAGGAGCGGCCCGGCTTCATCCTCTCCGGCTGCAAAGCAAGAGGGTAACGCTTCACAGCCCAAGGCAACCTGGAAACCTTAGGAATAAGGGTAAACAGGCCAAAAAGTCTGCAGCTGCCACCAAGACAGCATGAAGGGGTAGCCCCCGATCCGGGACCGGATCTAGTAGGGGGCAGACTCTCTCTCTTCGCTCAGGCCTGGGCAAGAGATGTACACGATCCTTGGGCATTAGATATTGTATCCCAGGGATATCTTCTAGAATTCAAGGGTTCTCCTCCAAGGGGAAGGTTCCACATTTCTCGTCTGTCTACAGATCAGACAAAGAAAGAGGCGTTTTTACGCTGTGTAGAAGATCTACATACAATGGGAGTGATCCACCCAGTTCCAATTGCGGAACAAGGGTTGGGTTTTTACTCAAACCTGTTTGTGGTTCCCAAAAAAGAGGGAACTTTCAGACCCATACTGGATCTAAAAATTCTAAACAGATTCCTCAGAGTCCCATCATTCAAAATGGAGACCATTCAGACAATCTTGCCAATGATCCAGGAAGGTCAATATATGACTACCGTGGATCTAAAGGATGCATACCTACACATTCCTATCCACAAAGATCATCACCAGTTTCTCAGGTTCGCTTTTCTGGACAAGCATTACCAGTTTGTGGCTCTTCCCTTCGGCTTAGCCACTGCTCCCAAAATTTTCACAAAGATGCTATGGTCCCTCCTGGCGGTTCTAAGACCGCGGGGCATAGCAGTGGCGCCTTACCAAGACGACATCTTAATTCAGGCGCCGTCTTTCCAAAGAGCTAAGTCTCACACGGAGATTGTATTGGCCTTTCTGAGGTCTCATGGGTGGAAGGTGAACATAAAAAAGAGTTCTCTTTCCCCTCTCTTAAGGGTTCCCTTCCTAGGGACTCTAATAGACTCGGTAGAAATGAAAATATTTCTGACAGAGGTCAGAAAGTTAAAACTCTTAACTACTTGCCAAGTTCTTTATTCCATTCCCCGGCCATCTGTAGCTCAGTGCATGGAGACAATCGGATTAATGGTAGCAGCAATGGACATAGTCCCTTTTGCTCGGATACACCTCAGACCACTGCAACTATGCATGCTCAAACAGTGGAATGGGGATTATGCAGATTTGTCTCCTCAAATTCAGTTGGACCAGGAGACCAGAGATTCTCTTCTCTGGTGGTTGTCTCAGGATCACCTGTCTCAGGGATTATGTTTCCGCAGGCCAGAGTGGATCATTGTAATGACCAACGCCAGTCTGTTAGGCTGGGGTGCGGTCTGGGACTCTCTGAAAGCTCAGGGCTTATGGTCTCGGGAAGAAACGCTTCTCCCGATAAACATTCTGGAACTGAGGGCGATATTCAATGCTCTTCAGGCATGGCCTCAACTAGCTGCGGCCAAATTCATCAGATTTCAGTCAGACAACATCACGACTGTAGCTTACGTCAATCATCAGGGGGGAACAAAGAGTTCCCTAGCGATGACGGAAGTAACCAAAATAATCAGGTGGGCAGAGGATCACTCCTGCCATCTCTCAGCAATTCACATCCCAGGAGTAGACAACTGGAAGGCGGATTTTCTAAGTCGTCAGACTTTTCACCCGGGGGAGTGGGAACTCCATCCTGAGGTATTTGCCCAGCTGACTCAGCTATGGGGCACTCCAGAGTTGGATCTGAAGGAACGTCTGTTACATAATCTTGATGTAGTTTGTGCTTTAAAGTTCTATTTACAAGCAACTAAGGATTTCAGACAAACATCTTCCTTGTTTGTTATCTATTCTGGTAAGAGGAGAGGTCAGAAAGCGACTGCTACCTCTCTTTCCTTTTGGCTGAAAAGCATCATCCGTTTGGCCTATGAGACTGCTGGCCAGCAGCCTCCTGAAACAATTACTGCTCATTCTACCAGAGCAGTGGCTTCCACATCGGCTTTTAAAAATGAGGCTTCTGTTGAACAGATTTGTAAGGCAGCGACTTGTTCTTCACTGCATACTTTTTCCAAATTTTACAAATTCAATACTTTTGCTTCTTCTGAGGCTATTTTTGGGAGAAAGGTTTTGCAAGCAGTGGTGCCTTCCGTTTAAGGTACCTGTCTTGTTCCCTCCCTTCATCCGTGTCCTAAAGCTTTGGTATCCCACAAGTAAAGGATGAATCCGTGGACTGGATACACCTTACAAGAGAAAACAGAATTTATGCTTACCTGATAAATTACTTTCTCTTGTGGTGTCTCCAGTCCACGGCCCGCCCTGGCAATTAAGTCAGGTAAAAAAAATGTTTTTGTTTAAACTACAGTCACCACTGCACCCTATGGTTTCTCCTTTTTCTTCCTAACCTTTGGTCGAATGACTGGGGGGTGGAGCTAGAGGGGGAGCTATATGAACAGCTCTGCTGTGTGCTCTCTTTGCCACTTCCTGTAGGGAAGGAGAATATCCCACAAGTAAAGGATGAATCCGTGGACTGGATACACCACAAGAGAAAGTAATTTATCAGGTAAGCATAAATTCTGTTTTTGCAATATACTTCCATTAGCAAAAGTGCTTTTAATAAAATGTATTACTGTTTTTCAGTGGCATATGCACATATCCTGTGAGGACCCATGCACCAATATTAAACACCATGCCTTCTCAGAGAGCTGGTGGGGGTGTGTATACTGTTATTGAAGACTAAAAGGGACGTGCAACCCCAAAATGTTTCTTTTGTGATTCAGATAGTGCATACAATTTTAAACAACTGTATGATGTACTTCTTTTTTATCTCAGATAAATTTATAAAAATCACAATATCTAAAAAGTGATAAATGTAAATAAGGATATGTGAAGTTCGTGAATTCCCTAGGAAGTGTCTGCTTGGTAGAGTTATATGAAAGCTTGGTGCTTGATTGTCATAAAAGCTCAGTGCCTCGAGGAAAGAAAAAAAACGTAAATAGTGTTTTTCTTTGAGAAAATATTTCCAAAAGGCTACTCACTTGTTGCAGAACCAGATAGGCTCTGTTTTAAGAGCAATCCTGTTTTCTTTTAATCTGGCAGGTACCCAGTGTACTATGGGCAAACAGCTGCATGGTAAAGATATAAACACATTTATTAATATACAGATTAAAACATATTAAAAGCCACAAAATTGCTCCCTTGCAAAAGTTTGAGTTTGTCAGTGAACAGGTAGAATGTGGAAAGATGGATACAGATTCAAAGTAAACACAGCTCTGAAAAATCCAACACCATTCCAGTAAACCCACGATACCTGTCTGAGTGACCTAAATGCGTAGGGGGTGGTTACCACCTGACTGGCCTATTCATCCAACGTACGTTTTGCCGTAACCGTACGCCTTTTTCAAGGATACATAGTGTGCTTTATCTTTGTGCTTTTTAAATCCATAGAAAGTTATGTCATTCTTCCTTTGCAGCCATTTTGGAACAGGGTAAATCGAGAAATCCTATGTGCAAGATTACAAGTAGTGCGGAATGTCTTTTCCACGCGCAATATGGTCTTTTCACAAGCAATTTTCATGGCCCTAATATTAAAAGTCTTGAAAAATCGCGATTGCGTGCGCACAATCACCTTTAACACAATAATCCTTCCTTGAAGAGCTGTAGTTAACAGTTCTCCACTAAAAAAAGTTTCACAAAACACTTTAAAAATACATTACAAAGTACACTCATATTAACAATGTCGATTAAAAATTATTTTTTTTAAAATATTGCACTCAAAATTTATAAGGGCTCAAAGATATGCAATCTTGGTTGTTAGAAAAAAAGGCAGGCAAATGGCTTTAACATTGAGAGACATACATATAAATGTCTAAAGATGATTATGTATAAACTAGTCGATAAGCACGCCCAAAGGGCAATCTAATTTTTGTTTAAGCTACAGATGTAGAAACAACCTACTTTGTAACTCTTTTTTTATATAAATAAGTGGGCAAGCCTGCCAAGAGGGCAGCATTTTGTGGTGACGGAACCACCCTGCCATTTTTGGAAGGGCGGTCTATTGTGGTGACGGAACCACCCTGCCATTTTCGGAATCCACCTGGATACAGCTTACACTGCATCCAGGTGGATTCAAAAAATGGCAGGGTGGTGAAAGAATCCACCTGGATGCATCTTACACTGCATCCAGGTGGTTTCTTTCACCACCCTGCCATCCAGGTGGTTTCTTTCACCACCCCTATTTCTCTCACTCCCCCCTTTTTTTTGCTCTCTCTCCTCCCCTCTCTTTTGCTCTCTCTCTCTCTCTCTCTCTCTCTCTCCTCTCTCTTATGCTCTCCCTCTCCCCTCTTTTTTGCTTTTGCTCTCCCTCTCCCCTCTCTTTTGCTCTCCCCCCTCTTTTGCTCTCTTCCCCATCTTTTGCTCTCTCTCCCCTTCTCTTTTGCTCTCTCCCCTGTTCTCTTTTGCTCTCTTCCTCTTTCTATTTTGCTTTATCTCCACCTGTCCTTTTTTTTAATTGGGGCATTCCCACTGCCTCCCCTTCCCTGCTGAGCCGCAATTTTTTTTTTAATTAGGGCACTCCCACTGCCTTCCCTTCCCTGCTGAGCTGCCCACCCGCTACCTGCCCACACCTCCCACCGGCACCAGCAGAAGATCATTACAGATGGTGACACACACATTGTCACCGTCTGTAACGATCAGGCATCTGGTCTCATATAGAGGCAGAGCACCGATCGTGCTCCGGCTCCATATGCGGCAGATGCCTTAAGCTTCAGAAACGCCAGCTCTCAGCTGTTATGTTACAGCTGAGAATTGGAGCTCCTAAAGCTGTCTGTCGCCGCGAGGCGGCTGAACGCGCATCCAACATTCCTTTGAGGATGCGTGCGCAACTGCCGACGGCGACGGGCATTACAAACACAATTATTATATATGATATACATATGTTTATATATATATGTACATATATATTAATGTATTTACAGTCATATATACACATATAAAACATTGATATATATGTACACATATATAAACATATATATATACGTGCATTATATCCCTTTGCCATTAAGTAAATAATAGCATAAGACATATTTATTCAATATTCATATTTAATAAAGATTTTAACTATGTATTTACTTTAAATATTTCACATTTGTTAATGCGAATATGCAATGTTGTATGCGCGATTGGGTGTTTTTTTTTCAAAATTTTTTCTTTTCCATTGACTTCTATGGGGAATGCGAAAATGTGATGCAGTTTTCCTGCTCTCGGATGTTAGGTTTTTTCCACTTTTTTTTCTCCATTTATTTCTATGGGGGAATACATGCACGCGAAAATACAAGTTAGTTTATGCACATTATTCAGGTTAACGCATGTGCAAAATAAGTTATTTTGCAACGTGTAATACCTGCACAACCCTAAATGCGCAAAAACCTTAACCTTGACTTGTAATCTGGGCTGACCCTATGTCTTTTAATAGATATAACTTATGTTATACTTCATCTGTCCCAACAGGGTCATTCTATCTCCTCCTCTCCAATGTGTAAGAACTTTCCTAATTCCTATGAATTCCAATTGAGAAGGATCTTTGTTGTGTACTTTATCAAAATGGGCTGAAACTGTATGTCTTTTAAAACCTCTTTTAATGTTGTACACATGTTCATTTATTCTAGTTTCTAAAAATCTAGTAGTTCTTCTTATATAAAATAAATTGCACGAACAAGCGTAACAAATACATTACATTTTTACTGTTGCAAGTGATAAGTTGTTTCATTTCATATACTTTTCTAATTGTGGTTTTTTTCATCCCTTTTTGTGTTTGTGCAACCATTATGCATTTGGCATTTAATGAAGTCAGCTTATGTATAGGAAAGCCAGTTAGTGGATGCTGTATGTTCTTTAATATAGTTTCTTGTTAGATGGTCTTTAAGATTAGGTACCTTTCTGTATACAGTTTTTGAGTGATCATCTAGTATCCCCACCAAAATTGGATCCTTTAATAACATTTTCCAATGTCCATCTATTATTTCTTTAATTTGTTTTAATTGGGTATTGTGCCTTAAAACAATAGGTCATACACTTTTATCAGAACTTCTATTATTACTTTTGTTATTTTTATATTTTTATAGCTCTTTCCTACCCAAAGTTTCTACTTCTTTTATAGTGTTTTCTAGTTCTAGTTCCTTATAGTTTTTTTCTAAAAACCGTTGTTTTAATATTAGAGATTGTGTATTATATTCCTTATTTCCTTTGCAATTTATTTTAAGTCTCATAAATTGACTTTTAGGAATATAAAATAACCAGTGTTTTTGAAAACAACTGTTAATAACATTTTTGACATCTACTAATTTTTGCTTTTACAGAGTAGGCTATAAAAGACTCACAATAGGGGGTGCTCTTTATGTGATAAGATAGTAATGGCGATATACAGATAATCCACATTAGCCTACAACTAAAGGCATAAATCTATAAATTCAAAACTATGCAATAAAGCTATATGATTAAGGTATTGCAAAGAGATAATACAATATAAAAGAATTGCAAAGCTGCATCCAGATAGATTCCGAAAATGGCAGGGTGGTGAAAGAATCCATCGCAGGATTCTTTCACCACCCTGACATTTTCGGTATTCACCCAGATGCAGCGAAGGCAAACGGAGCATTACAAAAAAAAAACTAACAGTCCGCAATAAAAAAACCTAACCTAACCGCCCGCAATAAGTAATAAAAAAAACAACTGCCGGCATGAAGTATTAAGAAAAAAAAACAAACCCCTAAATCGGCCAACCACAACATTGTGAACTACCTAATACATCTATTAACCCCTAATCCGCCAACCCCCCACAACGCATTAAACCTAATTTACCTATTAACTCCTAAACTGCTAACCCCCACAACGCAAAAAATTAATTAAATTACTTAGCCCCCTAATTTAACACCCCCTAAATGAACCCCTTATTTATATTTAAAAAAAATGACATTACAATTAAAATTAAATAAAAAAAAAATTACATTACATTAATCTAAAATTACAGAAAATAAAAAAGGCTAACATTACAAAAAATAATAAACAACACTATCCAAAATAAAAAAAAATAAACCTAATCCCTATGAAAATAAAAAAGTCCCCCCAAAATAACCCCCTCCCAATCTCAGAATAAACTACCAATAGCCCTTAAAAAGGCTTTTTGTAGGGCATTGCCTAAAGAAATGCCCCATTGCCCCTAAAGGGGCATTTGTATGGGCATTGCCCTTAAAAGGGCTTTTACCTCCTTTTCACTGCCCTTAAAAGGGTATTCAGCTCTTTTGCAAATTGCCCAATAAAGCCTAATCTAAAAAACCAAAAACCCATCAAAAATTTAAAAAAAAACTAACACTAAAGCCCCAAATAGGTACTCATGGTTTCAGAAGTCTGGTGGAGAAGGTCTTCTTCCAGGCGGGTCCATCATCTTCATCCACAGAGAAGGCGGTGCAGAACGGAGGTCCAGATCGGTTTTACTAGATGTGGCAATCCTTGGCGGTGGTCATCTGTGGCAGCGCCGACGGTTCTCGGTGGCAGCGGTGGTCCTCGCAGTCTTCCAAGTTGTGGTTGTCTTCTCAGATGTGCGCGGAGCGAAGGCAGCATGGAGCAGAGGTCCGTAGCGGTCTTCCCAGATGTGGTAATCCTCGGCGAAGGTGTGGAGGTTCCTCTTCATGTGATCATTCGCCGCACACTGAAGATTGAATTCAAGGTACCCCATATTTATTGGGGTACCTTGCATTCCTATTGGCTGAAATTTTCAAAATCAGCCAATAAGATGAGAGCTACTGAAATTTTATTGGCTGATTTGAACAGCCAATAGGATTTCAGTAGCTCTAATCCTATTGGCTGTTTTAAAAAATTCAGCCAATAGGAATGCAAGGTACCCCAAATTGATTGCAGTACCTTGCATTCGATATTTAGTATACGACAGACATCGGATGAAGACGAGCCTCCATGCCACCGAGGACCACCGCCGCTGCAAGGACTGCTGCCGCAGAGAACCACCAACGCTGCCACAGATGACCACAGCTGAGGATCGCCACATCTAGAAAAACCGCTCTGGACCTCTACTCCGCCTTCGCTGTGGATAAAGAGGATGGACCCGGTTGGAACAAGACCTTCTCTGCCGGACTTCTGAAACTGTGATTACCTATTTGGGGTTTTAGTGCTAGGTTTTTTTTGTTTTTTTTTTGGGGAGGTTCGTTTTTTTATTAGATTAGGTGTAATTCTTTTTTATTTTTTATAATTTCATTTGTTATTTTTCGTAATTTAGTGTTTGTTATTTTTTGTAATTTAGTCTTTTATATTTTTTGTAATTAGATAGTTTGTAATTTTTAGTTTAGTGAGGGAAAAAATATTTGATCCCCTGCTGATTTTGTATGTTTGACCACTGACAAAGAAATGATCAGTATATCATTTTAATGGTAGGTTTATTTGAACAGTGAGAGACAGAATAACAACAACAAAAATCCAGAAAAACGCATTCCAAAAAAGTTATAAATTGATTTGCATTTTAATGAGTGAAATAAGTATTTTATCCCCTATCAACCAGCAAGATTTCTGGCTCCCAGTTGTCTTTTATACAGGTAATGAGCTGAGATTAGGAGAACTCTCTTAAAGGGAGTGCTCCTAATCTCAGCTTGTTACCTGTATAAAAGACACCTGTCCACAGAAGCAATCAATCAATCAGATTCCAAACTCTCCACCATGGCCAAGGTCAAAGTGCTGTCCAAGGATTTGTGAAAAAAGGTTACCAATGGCACTAAAGATATATATAGGACCTGATTTATTTAATGTCTGGCCAATTTGTAAGGCCTTTTATGTTCTCAGCCAACTGAATGGCTAGATTTGGTGCTATGTGTATAATATTAAATTCTGGAGCAAAGAAGGGAAAGAATACACTTGAAAGCACTCACAGGTCACTTATTGTGTGATATCAATATGGAGAGATCAAAAAAATCCAAGATTAGAGGAGACATAAACTTACCTATAATTAAAATTTAACTTTTATTGGGGTTCGAAAATAAAATAGGAAAAAGCTTTAAAAACACACTTATGTACCGATTGTAGTCTATTTGGCTTATCGTGTCACTGTACAGAATACCTAGAATTGTTCTGCAAATACTCCTATGTATAATTAGGGTTGCAGTTAATTAACCCGCTTGTGTACCGCTATTCGTTGCTGTCAGTGTGTAGTATATTTATATATACCTTAGATAGAGTATGACCGTTTTCGGTTAAGTTAGATATATTACCAATTTGTAACCATCTACAGAAAAAGAGCAGTTTTTGAGTATAATCTTTCTTCGCTCAGTTCTCTGAGAGGTTGATTATATCTCTATTCCCACATATGTATGTGTTTCAGTCTGAGTATTTAGTAATGATACAGTGTCTCGAATCCACTGTTATGTGATAGTAATTCACAAAACTTTTTGTTTATTAGCGTGTGCTGATGTCACACCCACAAGCATATCAGGAGTTAACTATGTCTCTGTTGCCACACGTTCACATATTTCAGTCAAATTATTAAGTAAGGATACAGTGTCTCAAATACACTGTTAAGTACTATTAATTCACAAGATTGTTTGTGTATTAACGTGTGCTGGTGTCACACTTTCATGCATATCACAATCTCAATATTTCTTATCTGCTCTGTTATGTATCAATAATTCAGCAGAGTGTTTGTTCATTAGAGTCTGCCGATATTCGCTGCTTTCAGTATAAACTTGTCTATATCTCAATTTAAACAAAGTATTTTGTCGTTAAATTGGGTATGTTGCCAGCTTAGACCATCCCTAAATTATAACAAGGCAGTTTATAAGTATAATAATATTTGTTCTGTTGTCTGAGAGGTTAACTGTGTCTCAGTTTTTACTCGCATATACAAATTTCAGTCAGAAATGTTTAATAATAATCACAGTGACTCGTGTCCTGTTATGTAGTAGTGATTCACACGACTATTTGTGAAATAGCGTGTGCTGATATCAGCTGCTTTATCAATGTCATAGATTTATATGTATCTCGATTTGGGCAGGTCCTTTGAAAAAGCCACGTTACGTGGCGAAACATGTCAGGGACGTTAGGGCAATGGTGAGGAGTCCTAGGAGCTCCTGTGTTTTTAGTAAGCCTTAAGCTACCGATTCAATTACTGTAGTCTTTTTTCACTTAACTTATTCGAAGTCTATTGATAGCTATGAACGTGTAAATATTAACATTGATCTGGCTAACTAAGTGTCACTGGCAATCATGTTGTATTAATTAACCTAGTACTTGAGAACGCTTGAGAGCAGATTACTCTTTCAGGCAGGTAACGGTTACAGCTGTCAATATAATCAGTATACCGAATCACACGGATTACATGTATGTACAAAACTGAGATTTATATAAGCATATCAATTTAAAAACAGCAGCGATTATCAGCACACGCCAATGCATAAATAGTCATGTGAACCACGATCACAAATGTGCAGTCGGGTCGTTGCAACATTATCAAACATTTAAACTATGAGACATAAGTGGGTGTAAACACAGACACAGCTAACCTCTTATAAAATTGAGCAGGTAAATAAGTATTATACTCAGTACCGGCCGTTTTAGATCTGCACACGGTCATAACTGCTAGTATATCTAACTGAATGGTGATCGGCTCTGCCCAAATCGAGATACATATAAATCTATGACATTGATAAAGCAGCTGATATCAGCACACGCTATTTCACAAATAGTCGTGTGAATCACTACTACATAACAGGACACGAGTCACTGTGATTATTATTAAACATTTCTGACTGAAATTTGTATATGCGAGTAAAAACTGAGACACAGTTAACCTCTCAGACAACAGAACAAATATTATTATACTTATAAACTGCCTTGTTATAATTTAGGGATGGTCTAAGCTGGCAACATACCCAATTTAACGACAAAATACTTTGTTTAAATTGAGATATAGACAAGTTTATACTGAAAGCAGCGAATATCGGCAGACTCTAATGAACAAACACTCTGCTGAATTATTGATACATAACAGAGCAGATAAGAAATATTGAGATTGTGATATGCATGAAAGTGTGACACCAGCACACGTTAATACACAAACAATCTTGTGAATTAATAGTACTTAACAGTGTATTTGAGACACTGTATCCTTACTTAATAATTTGACTGAAATATGTGAACGTGTGGCAACAGAGACATAGTTAACTCCTGATATGCTTGTGGGTGTGACATCAGCACACGCTAATAAACAAAAAGTTTTGTGAATTACTATCACATAACAGTGGATTCGAGACACTGTATCATTACTAAATACTCAGACTGAAACACATACATATGTGGGAATAGAGATATAATCAACCTCTCAGAGAACTGAGCGAAGAAAGATTATACTCAAAAACTGCTCTTTTTCTGTAGATGGTTACAAATTGGTAATATATCTAACTTAACCGAAAACGGTCATACTCTATCTAAGGTATATATAAATATACTACACACTGACAGCAACGAATAGCGGTACACAAGCGGGTTAATTAACTGCAACCCTAATTATACATAGGAGTATTTGCAGAACAATTCTAGGTATTCTGTACAGTGACACGATAAGCCAAATAGACTACAATCGGTACATAAGTGTGTTTTTAAAGCTTTTTCCTATTTTATTTTCGAACCCCAATAAAAGTTAAATTTTAATTATAGGTAAGTTTATGTCTCCTCTAATCTTGGATTTTTTTGATCTCTCCATATTGATATCACACAATAAGTGACCTGTGAGTGCTTTCAAGTGTATTCTTTCCCTTCTTTGCTGTCCAAGGATGTCAGGGACAAGATTGTATACCTACACAAGGCTGGAATGGGCTACAAGACCATCAACAAGCAGCTTGATGAGAAGGTGACAGCAGTTGGTGTGATTTTTCGCAAATGTAAGAAACACAAAATAACTGTCTATCTCCCTCGGTCTGGGGCTCCATGCAGAATCTCACCTTGTGGAGTTTCAATGATCATAAGAACAGTGAGGAATCATCCCAGAACTACACAGGAGGCTCTTGTCAATTACCTTAAGGCAGCTGGGACCATAGTCACCAAGAAAACAATTGTAACGCACTACGCCATGAAGGACTGAAATCCTGCAGCGCCCACAAGGTCCCCCCTGCTCAAGAAAGCACATGTACAGGCCCTTCTGAAGTATGCCAATGAACATCTGAATGATTCAGAGGAGAACTGGGTGAAAGTGTTGTGGTCAGATGAGACCAAATCAAGCTCTTTGGCATCAACTCAACTTGCTGTGTTTGGAGGAGGAGGAATGCTGCCTATGACCCCAAGAACACCATCCCCACAGTCAAATATGGAGATGGAAACATTATGTTTTGGGGGGGTAGTTCTGCTAAGGGGACAGGACGACTTCACCGCATAAAAGGGACGATTGACGGGGCCAAGTACCGTCAAATCTTGGGTGAAAACCTCCTTCCCTCAGCCAGGGCATTGAAAATGGGTCGTAGATGGGTATTCCAGCATGACAATGACCCAAAACACACGACCAAGGCAACAAAGGAGTGGCTCAAGAAGAAGCTCATTAAGGTCCTAGAGTGGCCTAACCAGTCATCAGACCTTAATCCCATAGAAAAATCTGTGGAGGGAGCTGAAGGTTCGAGTTTCCAAACGTCAGACTTGAAACCTTAATGACTTGGGGATCTGCAAAGAGGAGTTGAACAAAATCCCTCCTGAAATGTGTGCAAACCTGGTGGCCAACTACAAGAAACATCTGACCTCTGTGATTGCCAACAAGGGTTTTGCCACCAAGTACTAAGTCATGTTTTGCAAAGGGGTCAAACACTTATTTCACTCATTAAAATGCAAATCAATTTATAACTTTTTTGAAATGCGTTTTTTTCTGGATTTTTTTGTTGTTATTCTGTCTCTCACTGTTCAAATAAACCTACCATTAAAATTATAAACTGATCATTTCTTTGTCAGTGGGCAAAAGTACAAAATCCGCAGGGAATATAATAATTTTTTCCCTCACTGTAGCTGGGTTGCTGTAAAAACATCCAGCTTGCACCTGATAGCACTGTCTGAGTGCTTTGAAGAAATGTGAGTACCCTGTATAAGGGGTTCATTGTTGTGTTTTTTTCTCCTGCCTAAATTGATACACACAGGTGCCTCTCTTTTGTTTACTTATACTCTACTCCAAATATTTGCTTTTAATCTTGTTATTTTGCAATTGGAATTCTTAGGAATTAAGAAATTTCTTATACACTGGAGAGGAGGAGATAGGATCACCCAGTTGGGACAGATGGAAATTAAGTAGATATACATTTTAGATACTAATCCCAAGCGGATTGAACAAGAACTTTGAAATTTCCTTTTTTTTACATCAGAATGGTGCAAATTTTTAGTTCTTTTTTATTATATTTTATCAAAATATATATCTTTTTCTTATATATATTTTTCTTTAATGTTTGTTTTTTTAATATATTGATTCTCCCTCCTTCTCATGAAACAGTTCCATGTATGATTATATATACGAATAGTGACTACGATGGTATAAGGAATATACAATATGTATTTTACGATTTCCCTTAGCTGTCATTGTTTTAATTTATAATTTACAACTTTTATTATTTTATTTCTTTTGATTTATTCTATTATATATCTTAACTATGCATCATATGTATTTATCTGTGGGATGGCGAAATTGCACAAAAGTGAGCTTTAATTCAGAACCATGGATAGCTTTTTTTTTTTTTTTTTTTCTGAAGTGTATTGATACTGTTTTTTGGGTGTAAAAGTAATTGAATTTAAATCTAAAATATGTTTAAACATATGTTGGTCTTTTTACATCTATAAAAGCTGATATATTAATCTTTACATCTACAAATGTTGATCAACTAAGTGAAGATGTGTACATATAAAAACAGTTCTATGCCATCGCTTCAATCTGCTTGTAGCTATTAAGTATGCACCATTCATTCTATCCTACATTAAGTAATGTGGATGCTGCAGGAATATGAAAGTATATTGCTAGTTCCGAACAGTAGAATTTTTTGTGTTCACTCTCTCCATGAACAAATACACTTTCTGCACTCCTGCTCATTTACTGTGAATATATGGGAGCAGTACTGCATAGTTTAATTCTTCAACTGTGTGTATATGTAGAATGCGTTATTATAAGTGTGTTTGTTCATACTTTCAATACATGTAATTGTCACAAGCACTTGCTGCCTGCTTACTTTGTTCATAAGAGGATGGGTTTCAAAACAATGCATCTCAGAGAATTTCTTAGCTTAATCTTCACACGTATAAAAGACATTGATACTCATGTCCTAATGTGCAATAGAATGTAACCCAAGAAAAATCCATAATGCAAGATACGCTTCTGGATCTATTAAACATTAGCCTTTGGATACAACATTGCATCTATTCTATTCTACTATCTTTTAATGTCTGAGTTTTATTTTGTTATTATTTTATTTTTATTATTACTATAATTATTAGAGTTTTGTTATCTTAGGCTTCTTTTTGCTCCTGAGTTGCCTTTTTTTTTTTTTAAAATCTTTTTTTATACAACAACCTATAATTTTATTTTTTTTATTAAAGGGACAGAAAATTATATTAATGTAGTATTTGTGGATACACAAGTAATGAGAAATTAATTATGCTTATAACCTTTTTAAAGGCTTAATTTTACATGTTAACAAACACTAAAGTCAAAATTAAACTTTAATGATTTAGATAATGTGCACATTATTTTTATATGCACATTTTCTGAGGCACCAGTATCTACTGAACATGTGCACAATTTTTAACATATACTGTACATATGTATATTTTGAGATTGGCTGATGGCTGTCTCATGGTGCAGGTAGGTGTAAAATGTAAATAACATTGAAAAAAAATTAAAACTGATTTATCCAATGAGGATAATTATCACTCACAGTATAAAGAAAGTTAAAAATTAAATAAATCAAAATTAAAAGTCTATAGTCCAAAAATGAAGTATGTAATCCTGAAGATACTGTGGACACCAAGGGATAGATTTATTAAAGGTCAAGCGGACATGATTCGCTGTCAGCATTTATCATTGCACAAGCTTTCCTTGTGAAATGCTTGTGCAATGCCGCCCCCTGCTAATTTGCAGCCAATTGGCCGCTAGCAGGGGCCGTCAGTCATCCCGATCGTACCTAGAAGGTGGCGGATAAGTAAAGCAGCAGCGGTCTTACGGGTGTAGAAAGCAGCATCCACTGCTTGATAAATCTACCCCCAAGACTCTCCTCCAATAATCACCAGGAAGGTGTAGATCAGAAGAAATTCAAATTGCTATGGTTTGTCTGGAAAAGACAAAAGAGGTTGCCACATAGGGTATACCATGTACTATATTCCAAATCTATCTTTAAAATGTATATTACTCACAAATGTAGGGCGCCAAAATTAAGGTGCAAGGTAAGCAGGCAGAGATCTCACAGCTTCTCTGCTAGCTGTCCAATGGTCCACACTCCTCTTATCCTTCTGTTCTGTAAGTAGATATTGCAATAGTAAATATATCTAGCCCTATTCACAGATAGACCAGCAAAACACTTCACCCAATATTTCAGAGTAATGTGCAAGATAGATCAATACTGGTACATTTAATTCAACCCTTCTTAACAGGACTCACCAACAGACTTTCTACTTAGGTGTTACAAGCAGAAAACAAAGTCAAGCAAAATCACGGTATCGTAAAAAAAAAGGCATATTTATTAATAATAAAACATTATGCAACACATTTCAAAGTCTGAGTGACTTCTTCTTCAGGCATAATCTAATGAATAGCACTGAAAACATTTGTGGTAACTAAGACACTGTGTGCAAAATTACAATGAAGTGCTGGGTGCAAACAAGGTTATCAGTGCAGAACAACAAGGCATAAGATAGTAAGATAGGTTCTTAATCGAGTTGTGCATGCGGGCTTCAGATGAATGCAAATTCATCCAAATTTTGCTTATTCATTGAATTATTTGATATACGAACAGCCAAATACATTATTGGCAAAAACGGACAAAAAAAGAATTATTGGTTGACAAAATTGATTTATTAGGTCAGTCATGCCATTTGGCACCAACAAAGCTGCAGGAATGGGGAGAAGGGATTATATTGTTTGGTTGATAAACTTTAAAAAATAGATTCTTTTATTTTTTTGAATCCTATAATGTAAGATTCTCAATAATATTAATTAACTAAGGTCATTTGTTTGTAATGATTTACACGGGGTCTGACCATTCATTTGTCCATAGTCCCCTGTCTAATCCTGCAATAGTATAGCTGTTAGGTACAACTGGTCAGGCACTAAATGCTACATTTTAGTCAAACAGGTGTTGTATATTCTTTAAACTTTGAAAAAATAGGTTCTTTTAAATGTTCGAATCCTATAATGTAAGATTCTCGATAATATTAATTGTCTACATTAGCTTTTCCCATTGGAAATAATGGTAACAAATCAAAATTCAATATTTGTCTGAACCAAATATCTGCCTGGACAAAATTTTGCTTAACCAAATATTTGAAAAAATCTGAAACAAATCTTTCGGGTGAAATAAATTTTTCGCCTTTGCACATGTCTAGTTCTTAAACAGAGTTTTATCTAAGTAGACCAATGATATAAAGGGTTACAATGATCTATCCTTATATCAGTGTGCAAAAAAAGTAAATGTGTGCAAAAGGAGCATATGTAAAATAAAAACATCTTTCGCTTTAATATGACATCAAATCTCCTAGCAATTTAAACAAATAGTATTGCCATTCCACAGTTGCAATGATCAAACAAGCACAAAACAAAATATGTAAAACAAGATAAGTAAAATTAAAGTGCCTGTAGATGGCAATAAAGTGACTGTACCTGCACATGCCAGATGCACACATTCCATTACAAGTCCCAGAGCCTAAAGTCCCTTTAAAATAAAACGTGGCTACTGAGGAAATTTTAAGGTCATATAGCCTCCTTTTTACATAGAGATGTTTTTACAAATACACTGCATCATTTTCAAGTAATTCAACATTTGGGTATCATGTCAAAATAATAGAAGACACTTAGCATTTGTACTGATAACATACCTTGTTTGACTAGTACATTCAGGGCCAGATTACAATGAGTTAGTTTGCATTTTACAAGTTGAAAGTAAAATGTTTGTTTGACAGCGAAAATAGACGCATACTAGCTTGAGTACTTCTATCACAACCATGCTAACTTCTTCTCCCCATACACATCAATGTAGAGCACAAACTGGAAAAAAAAATTACACTTATCACTTGTGCGCCAACCTGACAGGGGTTAAACCTACAGCACTAACCCGAAGGTAGTAATGAATATTTTATATTCCAATGTTTTTCACATAGAAGAAAATGTTCTATTTATTTTTTAATAAATATTTCTTTATATATATCGTATTATTTTTGTTAAATACAGTACTGTGCAAAGTTTTAGGCCACCATTAGATTTGTTGTTATAGCAATGGTATACTGACCATATATAATTATTTCTCAGTCTCTTTATTAGAATACAACCAGAAAATACAGGATATTTGTATTAAAAAAACAGAAAAAAAAATCAGAAAAAAACAGCATCTATAGGCTAAAGTGGCAAGTATTTAGTGTGACCTCCCCTTACACTTGAGCAATAGCAGGAACTTGGCTATTATAAACATAAATGGAATGGAACCCTAATTAATGTCATTACTAACACCTGTATTTATCCTACTATTTCATGCCAAAATGACTGCTGTGAAAAAATCTATTACACCAGGTTTGTGCAAGACATGCTTGAGCATTACATACACATGTGGAATGAGTTGTGGTATGAGTTTAATTCATTGGAAGCTTGCAAAGAAGACCAACTTTCAATCACATCATTCCATTCAAATGGCAAAGGTCACAAAGTTTGACAGACATAAAATCAAACTTTTGCATCAGCAAGGCCATTCTCAAAGGGAAATCAGCAAACAAACTGGATACTCAAGATGTGGTATTCAAGCTGTTATAAAGAAATTTGCAGAATCAGGATAGGTCAAGTACAAAAAAAAGGACTGGAAGGCCAAGAATACTTTCAAAATCTAAAGTGAAGTTTCTTTCGGCATCTGGCAGCTTCATCTAGATGCCAAGTTGACCCTTCTACAGTCCAAAGAAGCTTGATCAGGAATGGTCTTTTGGAAGGGTAGCAGCCAATAAACCACTTTTTCAGAAGAGGAACAGAAAGAAAAGGCCAAGATATGCTAAAGCTCACAAAGATTGAAATGAAGATCAGTGGAAAAGAGTTGACAATATGTGAGAAGAATAGTTGGAGAGAGATGGAAGAATGAGTGCTTGTGGCCTTCAGTGAAACATGGTGGAGAGTCTGTCCCAGTTTGGGGCTGCATTTCTGCCAGTGGTGTTGGCGATATTGTCCAAATTGATGTGATCATGAATACTGAAAAGTACAGTCAGGTTTTAAATCATCGTGACATTTCTTCTGGAAAGCGCCTGATTGGGAATGGTTTTATTTTTAATTTCAATCCCCAGCACATTGCTAATGCAGTGAAATCATATTTGGAGAGAAAAACAGCTGATAAAACACTGACAGTCATGGACTGGCCTCCACAGAGTCCAGACCTGAATATTATAGGGCCAGCGAAAGAAGTAAAAGACAACCTAAACTAAGGAAGTGTTGAAACAAGCCTGGTATAATATACTAGAAGATTACTTCAGAAAACTTCAGGACAGTCTCCCCAAAATAGATCAAGATGTAATTATTACTAAGGGACTTTTGCCTAAAGAAACCATTATGTTCTGAAATTTGTGTTTTTTATATTATGTGTACATATTTTCTGTTTGTATCTTAAAAAGAGACCGAAAAATAAATATGGATGGTCATTAAAACTTTGCTAAAACAACAAATCTAATGGTGGCCTAAGACTTTTGCATAGCACTGCATATATCTATCTATCTATCTATCTATATAATATATATATATATATATATATATATATATAAAAATAACTGAATTCAATCACTTCCTATAACCATCAATGAGTTTTTTACACCTCTCTTCTGGAATTTTGGACCACTCTTTTTTCGCTAATTGCTCCAGGTCTCTCAGATTGGAAGGGTTCCTTTTCCCAACTGCTGTTTTGAGATCTCTCCACATGAGCTCTATGGGATTGAGATCTGGACTCATTGCTCGCCAGTTCAGTACTCTCTAGTGCTTTGTCTTAAACAATTTCTGGGTGCTTTTTGATGTGTGCTTTGGATCATTGTCCTGTTGTTAGACCCATGACCTATGACGGAGACCCAACTTTCTGACACTGGGCCCTACATTGCACCACTGAATTCTTTGTCTTCAGATTTCATAATGCCATGCACACAGTCAAGACATCCAGTGCCTGAAGCAGCATAGCAACCCCAAAACATCAGTGAACCTTCTCCATTTTTGACTGTAGAGGCTGTATTCTTTTCTTTAAAAGCCTCATTTCTTTTTCTGAAAACAGTAGAATGATGGGCTTTACCAAAAAGCTGTAATTTTGTTTTGTCTGTCCACAGCACATTCTCGCAAAAGGATTTTTACTTTCTCAGTTAAGTTTTGGCAAGCTCCAATCTGACTTTTTATGTTTTTGTGTCACCAGTGGGGTCCTCCTGGGTCTTCTACCATAGCGTCCCTTTTCATATAGATGGGGACGTATAGTGTGAGCTGACACATTTCTACCCTGTGCCTGAAGGTCAGCTTGAATTTGTCGGGAAGTTGATCAAGATTCTTTATCTACCATTCAAACAATCCTTCATTGCAATCTTTAAACCATTTTTCTCTTTCATCCATGTCCAGGGAGATTAGCTACAGTGCCATGGGCTGTACATTTCTTGACAATGTTGCGCACAGTGGACACAAGAACATTAAGATCTCTGGAGATGAACTTGTAACCTTGAAATTGTCCATGCTTTTCCACAATTTTTGTTCTCAAATCATCAGACAATTATTTGCTGCTCTTTCTCTTCTCCATGCTCAGTGTAACACACAGAGACACACAACAGAAAGTTTGAGTTCATTTTTTTACCATTCTTACTGGTTGTCAGTGTGATTTCTATATTATCAGCACCTGTTAATTGATACAGGGGAGTTTAATTACAGATTACAGATGTATCAAAAAATTGGAATGCAATTATTTCTTAAAATTTTGAGAAGGCGCCAATAATTTTGTCCAGTTCATTTTTCAAGTTTTGCATGGAATGTGTCAGATTTGGCTTTTTTTTCTCCACTTTTTTGTGTCACACCAACACAAACAAAAGAAATAAGCATGAGACTGCGTAGACTTTTGTAATTGCAACAATTTTCTTGGCAAAGTGGTGCATTATCTGACAGAAATGCAGGGGTGCCAATATTTTTGGCCATGACTGTATATATACACCCTGTTCCAAATTATTATGCAAATGATATCTTTCTCATTTACCTAAATAATTGATGTAAACAACAGTCAGCATAATTCTCATGTTATCAACTATTAAGAGTACAATGCAAATTTTATTGAACAAACCTCCTAAAGATAACAGTATTTTTTTTTTTAATAAAAAACTTACAATGCACTGTTCTGAATTATTACGCACAGTAAGTTTCAAAACACTTTATAGGTTGTAAAGAACTGAAAATTGTCATTTGTTGTGTTTGCAGCATATTTACTGAAATCAAAAGCTATTTCAATCAAACTTTGAACAACATTTTAACTTTTTAAACATTTTAACAGGTCCCCTTATTTGATAGCAGATTCACAAGTCTTGCATTCATTGAACTTGTGAGTTTTAAGGATATGAAACTCTGCGCAGAGTACTTTAAAAGTTGACAAAGTAGTTCCCACGAATCCTTTGTAATCCTTGTAAATAATACTTTCTTATCACCTTGTGATTAATAGTCTAGCTCCATCAACGTGTTTCGCCATGTAACATGGCTTTATCAAGATGTGATAAGAAAGTATTATTTACAAGGATTACAAAGGATTTGTGGGAACTACTTTGTCAACTTTTAAAGTACTCTGCGCAGAGTTTCATATCCTTAACCGGACCTACATGTGACACGCATTCTACGTTCCTGACGTTACCAGCTGCTGGAAGCTGCTTTGGACACCTGTGCCGTACCCAGACGGAGGATTCAGCTCGAGACAAGAGCAGGTAGGCACTATAGAGGTGTAAGGGCACCACAGTGTGGCAGTCAGAGGTAACTTTTAAACTTTTAAGAAAAAACACTTTATTTTATACCCTTTGTATGAACTTTTGGAATACCGGAACGGAACTATAACGGAACTAATGCAACATTATCCCTACATGTTGTTTCTAACACCAGTTAGTTCCCTATAACGGGACTTTCACACCAGTTGTTTTTTGCTATAACGGAACTTTGCCATATATTTAAAATAAGCGTATTGCAAAAACGGAACTTTTTATACCAACACATTGGAATTTATATTCTTACTGCACTCCCTTCTTGTGTCAGTACTACAAAGGTGGATTTATTCATATATGTAGCAACTACTATATAATTCTCTAGATTTAGTTGCACTTATATTTTTATAGTTAATATCGTTAGGATTTTATATTGTAATTTTTGTTGATTTGTACTAACGTATGACCGGTCATATTAACATCCAATCATATATGTTTATATGTATGTTTTATTCAGATTAATATATCCTTTTAATTTAAGATTAATAAATCTTATGTTTGTGAAACCTGTTTTTATTACTAGATTCATTCTTAGATTAATAGCCATATTATATGATACATCTATATAAGAATATTGAGATTCCAACCTATCAGTTCTGTATTACACATCCCTAACACACTTATTTACAAGAAATACTATACTACTGCAAAACTTTTTTCCCCGTAGCTGTTTAGCGCATACACACACCCCTTTTCTCATTGTACTGAATCAGCCACAAATCTCTTAATAGTGCGATGATCAAGCTTAAATTTTCGTGAAATATCTCATGTTTTCATACCTCGTCCAAGGCATTGAACTATTTCACTCTTTTCAGCAGCAGAGAGATCCTTTTTCTTCCCCATATTGCTTGAAAATGGTGCTCTGCTTAATAATGTGGAACACCCTCCTTTAGTAGTTTTTCCTTTAATTGGGCTCACCTGGCAATCTAATTATCACAGGTGTTCGAGATTGTTTTCAGTGATCAAAAGAGCCTTGAGACACAATGCCATCCATGAGTTAAACTGAAAAACAAATTATTTAATCTTTGTGACACTGAAATAAAATTTGCATAATAATTTGGAACAGGGTGTATATATATATATATATAAAACAATCCCAATGTAAATCCGCCCTCCTGGAGTCAGCCACCCGGTTGCTTTGTGTAAATATTATAACTCCAACAAAATCAGAGGCAAACCAGGATTTCTTCAAATCAAAGAGTCAAATTTATTGACGTTTTGGGGAATGAAACTTCCCTTCTTCAGAATATATATATATTCGGATTCATTTGTGTTCAAATAAATTCGGATGTATTCGGACGTATTTGTTTCGGATTCGTTTCGTTAATTCGGAAAGTTCGGTATGTGTTATGTTGATTCAGATGGCTCCAAGTTACACAAACGGAATTATTTCACTGTTCTATCTCACTAAATCTCACTAAATTTATTTTTTTTACTGAATTATGATTAGTCCATGGCCATACGAATGTAACGAATAAATCCAAACTAATTTGGATTTATTTGTTACAAATGCATTCGGATTAGTTTAGTTTCGTTGCTAGGGTAATATCGGAAACAGTATATATATATATATATATATATATATATATATATATATATATATATATCACCTATGTGAAGAACATTGGAATGTGAAATATTTATAGTACATACACACTAAAACACTTTATTAAATATTAAAATATATTAAAATGATTTCTCATGTTTTCAGGCATTTTAGTGGAAAGGGCTCCAAATTATATATATGTATATACAGTATGTATATAAATGTATGTACATGTGTTTATATGTGTATATGTATGTATTAGACTTGTGCATCAAAATTGGGCCCCCAGCATAATGGCTGCCTTCGATTTACCCCCAAATTTAATAATCCCTGCTTTTTCCTCACCCACTCTACCCAGACCCTCCCTGATGCCACCTGTTCCTGCCCACAACATTCCCAGCCCAGTCCATGGCACACTGATCTCACAAACCTCCAATGTGCCTCTGGAAATGCCCGTACTATATGTCCTTTCAGGGAGTGACTTTTATTAAATGCTACATTGATTTTTCTGAAGATAATGCACCATGTGGGCTATGGGGTTTTTTGTTTGATTTTTAGGGTATAACACTCACATCTTTTGGATGTTATTGCTAATATTAGGATATGGATTGCTCAATTAGTTTAAATACTAAGGCTGTACAATTTGTTTGAAAAACTCAAGATTTAAGTTTTGATTCATTTGACATTTCATTCATATTTGAGAGAGAGATTTTAATTTTCTATGAACTTTTATGCAAAAAAGATTTTTATATTTCTATTTGAGTATTTTGCAGTATGATTTTTTAACCTCTTGACACCCTTATGATGTTCCATCCCGTCCTAACAGCACTGGGCTTTTTAAGCCCTTAGGACGGCATGGAACTTCCTAATGTTTGCAGAGTCTCTCTCTCTTCTGTGTTAATGAAAACCAAAGATCTGACTGAGGGAAGTGCCTAGCATCGTAAGCAGTCCCCCAGTATCCATTCAGCGTTGTTTCCGCTTTCCCCTTTTGTTTACATTGCTTATGTTCTTGCCCCCGTCCTAAATGGGTTAAAGTGTGTATTCCTCTTATACTGTATATGAAATTATTTGGTTGTGATTAGAACTTAAGCATTACCTTCTCAATCCTATTTTTCTTGATATGAGATTTAAACTGATAGTAATGGTTGTCCTAGTTATCTTTGCACATAATTTTAAAAAAATATCTGTTTCATATTTGTTTATATGTATTTTTGTCACTAATTTTCCTTGATAATTGAATAAACAATGATTTTTTTTTTCTTTTTATCTGACCCATTCTCATGTATACGATATTAATACCTGGTGAAGACAGAACCCACACTTTTTTTTCATTTTACAATAATTCAGCCAATACAATTGCACAACTTTAAAGTAAGTTCACACTTCACTAAACAGAATTACTTTTAAGTAAGTTCACACTTCACTAAACAGAATAACTTTTAGTAAATTCACACTTCGCAAAACAGAATTAATCGTAATATCAGTGGTGAGATGAATAATTGTAAGAAATGTAATGCATTTACTGCGAAACATAGTTTGCATATAGATTTGAACTATTACAAAACATAATTTATTTTTATATTTATGAAACACACATTATATGTGGTATCAACATGTTTTGAATGCATGCCCCCACCATATTGGCGGTGTGTTTGGAATCTTCAAAGGCAGGATAATGTCAATGCCGCTACATGGACATTCAGCATCAGTTTACTGTGTGATACTATTTTGCATGTGAAGGAATGCTCCTTCCCGGTTCATTTTGCCCCTGTAGTTTTAGACTGCATTATCACAGTACAGACTAGTCACTGGAAATGCAGGGGTTAAATCAGGTAGCTGCTGAGTCCAGCGACTAGGTAATGCAATTAGTGTTAGAACTATTGTTGGGATCTGCTATTCCTTCCTGTTTGATTATAATGTCATTGTATTCCTCTAATATCTCTAACCCTTTGTTCTAGTCATGATGTCAGCAGGATGTAAAAGTCCCTGAGTTAATTTCCACCACCCCATAAGGTAAACAGTGTACTGTATTTAAATCCTGTTTGTTCAGAGTTCAGTCTATTCCCCACTTTATTCAGTGTGTGACAGATAATTGTGGGGGAATGCGATGTGTTTAGTTTAACCTTCCTTGCTGTGGTTTTCTAGAAAACGCTTGGCATTACCAGTCGGGTGGTGCTGGAAAGTAGGGCATAGAGAAGAGGGAAGAGGTCTGGGTCCAAAGCCAGGGATCATTACTCCGGTGTCCGCTACAGGCAGCGAGCCCTATACTATACCTTTACCTATGGAAGGCACATTACCAGTTATCTGTACAATGATGGTCAGCCAACTATTTCTTATAACATTTCACCCAGCAGGAGTTTTGCAAAACTAGAGCAACTGAAATGAGCATTTCTTGTTGGGCCCAGTAATCTTTAGAGTATGAGGCACTTAGAGAGAGAAAGAAAAAAGTTATTGTCTATCACCAATAAAAAGAATAAAACAATACCCGTATTAAAGATTGAAAAAACATTTCCAGGCTCTCAGTGCTTGTGAATAGTATAAACAGATGTTTTTTTTTAGTAACCAGAGCCATTAACACTTCATCTTGTTTGGATGGTCTTCTGCATCTTTACATTATTTCTAGATATAAATTAGATAAAGGACTACATATCCTGTGTTCTGCTGAAAGTCAACAGATATTTTTGAGCTGTGGACATTATATAGTGCTTTTAGCAATCCTTAAAAGGAATTCAGAAGGGAGATTTGTAGGAAATGAGTCATCTTATTTCATGCTACATTAGACATATTATACAATGTAATTACTTTATTTTGTTCAGTGTGATTATTTAACATCGTTTGTAAAATGTGCTTACCAAAAATAAATATGAAACAGCAAGTAAGGAAATATCCATTTTTGCTTAATAGATTTTTTTTATCTTCTAATACATTAAAGCATTATATGTAATGTAACACTTTTTTAACTTAAAAATTCTAATTGATTTTAGTAGCCAATACTTGACTTAAAGGGGCATCAAACACCTTTTATTTACAAGGTTTTCTGCTGTCTTTTAATAAATTAACATACTGGGTGAATTTGAAAATGTTTGGAATATATTAGCATCTTGTTTGCTTCAATTGTTTTTCAATAGACAAACTTCAGCCTCCACCTATTTAAGTAATCCAATCTAGAATTGTTACTGTAATAAACAAGACCATACATGGAGGCCTATTTATCAAACCGTCAACTGTGCTGCATTCGCCGGCACCAATACACTCGCCTGACATTGTCTAACATCGCGGCTGTGGACCTGAATACGCTCTCTTTATTTATCAAAAAACTGTCAAAAAGCCGTGCACCAAGTATGGGGCGATGAGCAGCGGACTGTTGTTAACTAACAGTCATCGATCTCGCTGCTATTCGCCTTTTCCCAGCTTTATTTATACCCTGTCACTAAACACCGCCACTATACTAAAATGTTTAACCCCTATCCCGCCGCTCCTGGACCCCACCGCAACTAAATATAGTTATTAACTCCTATCCCGCCGCTCCCGGAGCCCACCACAACTTTAATAAAGTTATTAACTCCTATCCTGCCGCTCCCGGAGCCCACTGCAACTCTAATAAAGTTATTAACCCCTAAACTGCCGCTCCCAGAGCCCACCGCAACTTAATAGAGTTATTAACCCCTATCCCCCGCTCCCGGAACCCAACAAAAATAAATAAATGTATTAACCCCTAAACCCCTGGCCTTCCACATCACTACCACTTACTAAAACTATTAACCCCTAAACCACCAGACCCCCACATCGCCATAAACTAAATTCAGCTATTAACCCCTAAACCTAACAACCCGCTAACTTTACAATAAATATAAACTCAGCCCTATCTTATAATAAATTTAAACTTACCTTTAGAATTAAATTAAACTATATTAAACCACTAATTAACCTACACTAACTATTATACTAAAATTACATTAAACTAATAATTAATCTACCCTAACTATTATACTAAAATTACATTAAACTATATTAAACTAATAATTAATCTACCCTAACTATTATATGAAAATTACATTAAACTAACAATTAAATTAACTATATTTTGTTTTTAAAAACCTAACCCTACTCAAGTTATTTAAATCTACAATAAAGAATTACTAAATTACAAAAAGCTAACAACTAAGTTACACAAAATAAAAAACACTAAATTACAAAAAATAAAAAACACTAACCGCTAGATTTAGAGTTCTGCGGCCAAAGGGGTGCGTTAGCTACGTGTGCTTTTTTTCCCTCACACCTTTTAAATACCGCTGTGTTAGGCTCCAAAAAGGGAGCGTAGAGCATATTTACCGCCACTGCAACTCTAAATACCAGCGGTGCTTACGGACGCGGCCAGCTACAAAAACGTGCTTGTGCACGATTCCCCCATAGGAAACAATGAGGCCGTTTGAGCTGAAAAAAAACCTAACACCTGCAAAAAAGCAGCGTTCAGCTCCTAACGCAGCCCCATTGTTTCCTATGGGGAAACACTTCCTAAGTCTGCACCTAACACCCTAACATGAACCCCGAGTCTAAACACCCCTAACCTTACACTTATTAACCCCTAATCTGATGCCCCCGCTATCGCTGACCCCTGCATATTTTTTTAACCCCTAATCTTCCGCTCCGTACACCACCGCCACCTACGTTATCCCTATGTACCCCAATCTCCTGCCCCTAACACCGCCGACCCCTATATTATATTTATTAACCCCTAATCTGCCGCCACCAACGTCACCGCCACCTACCTACAATTATTAACCCCTAATCTGCAGACCGGACCTCACCGCTACTATAATAAAGTTATTAACCCCTAATCCGCCTCACTCCCGCCTCAATAACCCTATAATAAATAGTATTAACCCCTAATCTTCCCTCCCTAACATCACCGACTCCTAACTTCAAGTATTAACCCCTAATCTGCCGACCGGACCTCACCGCTACTCTAATAAATTTATTAACCCCTAAAGCTAAGTCTAACCCTAACACTAACACTCCCCTAAGTTAAATATAATTTTTATCTAACGAAATAAATTAACTCTTATTAACTAAAGTATTCCTATTTAAAGCTAAATACTTACCTGTAAAATAAATCCTAATATAGCTACAATATAAATTATAATTATATTGTAGCTATTTTAGGATTAATATTTATTTTACAGGTAACTTTGTATTTATTTTAACCAGGTACAATAGCTATTAAATAGTTAATAACTATTTAATAGCTACCTAGTTAAAATAATTACAAAATTACCTGTAAAATAAATCCTAACCTAAGTTACAATTAAACCTAAAACTACACTATCAATAAATTAATTAAATATAATACCTACAATTATCTACAATTAAACCTAACACTACACTATCAATAAATTAATTACATACAAATACCTACAAAAAAATACAATTAAATAAACTAACTAAAGTACAAAAAATAAAAAAAGAACTAAGTTACAAAAAATAAAAAAATAATTTACAAACATTAGAAAAATATTACAACAATTTTAAGCTAATTACACCTACTCTAAGCCCCCTAATAAAATAACAAAGCCCCCCAAAATAAAAAAATGCCCTACCCTATTCTAAAATACAAATAGAAAAGCTCTTTTACCTTACCAGCCCTTAAAAGGGCCTTTTGCGGGGAATGCCCCAAAGAATTCTGCTCTTTTGCCTGTAAAAAAACATACAATACCCCCCCCAACATTACAACCCACCACCCACATACCCCTAATCTAACCCAAACCCCCTTAAATAAACCTAACACTAAGCCCCTGAAGATCTCCCTACCTTATCTTCACCACGCCGGGTATCATCGATCCGTCCAGAGGAGGCTCCAAAATCTTCATCCAAGCCCAAGCGGGGGCTGAAGAGATCCATCATCGGGCTGAAGAGATCCATCATCCGACTGAAGAGGTCCATCATCGGGCTGAAGAGATCCATCATCCGGCTGAAGAGGTCCATCATCGAGCTGAAGAGGTCCATCATCGGGCTGAAGAGGTCCATCATCGGGCTGAAGAGATCCATCATCCGGCTGAAGTCTTCTATCAAGCGGCATCTTCAATCTTCTTTCTTCCGGATCCATCTTCATCCCGCCGACGCGGAACATCCATCCTGGCCGATGACTTCCCGATGAATGATGGTTCCTTTAAATGACGTCATCCAAGATGGCGTCCCTCGAATTCCGATTGGCTGATAAGAGTCTATCAGCCAATTGGAATTAAGGTAGGAAAATTCTGATTGGCTGATTAAATCATCCAATCAGATTGAGCTCGCATTCTATTGTTCCGATCAGCCAATAGAATGCGAGCTCAATCTGATTGGCTGATTGGATCAGCCAATCGGATTGAACTTGAATCTGATTGGCTGATTCCATCAGCCAATCAGAATTTTCCTACCTTAATTCCGATTGGCTGATAGAATCCTATCAGCCAATCGGAATTCGAGGGACGCCATCTTGGATGACGTCATTTAAAGGAACCGTCATTCGTCGGGAAGTCGTCAGCCAGGATGGATGTTCCGCGTCGGCGGGATGAAGATGGATCCGCAAGAAAGAAGATTGAAGATGCCGCTTGATAGAAGACTTCAGCCGGATGATGGATCTCTTCAGCCCGATGATAGACCTCTTCAGCCTGATGATGGACCTCTTCAGCCGGATGATGGATCTCTTCAGCCCGATGATGGACCTCTTCAGTCAGATGATGGATCTCTTCAGCCGATGATGGATCTCTTCAGCCCCTGCTTGGGCTTGGATGAAGATTTCGGAGCCTCCTCTGGACGGATCGGTGATACCCGGTGTGGTGAAGATAAGGTAGGGAGATCTTCAGGGGCTTAGTGTTAGGTTTATTTAAGGGGGGTTTGGGTTAGATTAGGGGTATGTGGGTGGTGGGTTGTAATGTTGGGGGGGGTATTGTATGTTTTTTTTACAGGCAAAAGAGCAGAATTCTTTGGGGCATGCCCCGCTAAAGGCCCTTTTAAAAGAGCTTTTCTATTTGTATTTTAGAATAGGGTAGGGCATTTTTTTATTTTGGGGGGCTTTGTTATTTTATTAGGGGGCTTAGAGTAGGTGTAATTAGCTTAAAATTGTTGTAATATTTTTCTAATGTTTATAAATTATTTTTTTATTTTTTGTAACAGTTCTTTTTTTATTTTTTGTACTTTAGTTAGTTTATTTAATTGTATTTATTTGTAGGTATTTGTATGTAATTAATTTATTGATAGTGTAGTGTTAGGTTTAATTGTAGATAATTGTAGGTATTTTATTTAATTAATTTATTGATAGTGTAGTGTTAGGTTTAATTGTAACTTAGGTTAGGATTTATTTTACAGGTAATTTTGTAATTATTTTAACTAGGTAGCTATTAAATAGTTATTAACTATGTAATAGCTATTGTACCTGGTTAAAATAAATACAAAGTTGACTGTAAAATAAATATAAATCCTAAAATAGCTACAATATAATTATAATTTATATTGTAGCTATATTAGGGTTTATTTTACAGGTAAGTATTTTGCTTTAAATAGGAATAATTTATTTAATAAGAGTTAATTTATTTCGTTAGATAAAAATTATATTTAACTTAGGGGGGGGTGTTAGTGTTAGGGTTAGACTTAGCTTTAGGGGTTAATAAATTTATTAGAGTAGCGGTGAGGTCCGTTCGGCAGATTAGGGGTTAATACTTGAATTTAGGTGTCGGTGATGTTAGGGAGGGCAGATTAGGGGTTAATAATTGTAGGTAGGTGGCAGCGACATTGGGGGCGGCAGATTAGGGGTTAATAAATATAATATAGGGGTCGGCGGTGTTAGGGGCAGCATATTAGGGGTACATAGGGATAACGTAGGTTTCGGCGGTGTGCGGTCGGCAGATTAGGGGTTAAAAAAAATTATTAGAGTGGCGGCGATGTGGGGGGGCCTTGGTTTAGGGGTACATAGGCAGTTTATGGGTGTTAGTGTACTTTAGAGCACAGTAGTTAAGAGCTTTATGAACCAGCGTTAGCCCAGAAAGCTCTTAACTCCTGGCTTTTCTCTGCGGCTGGAGTCTTGTCGTTAGATTTCTAACGCTCACTTCAGCCAAGACTCTAAATACCGGCGTTAGGAAGATCCCATTGAAAAGATAGGATACGCAATTGGCGTAGGGGGATCTGCGGTATGGAAAAGTCGCGGCTGCAAAGTCAGATTTAGACCCTTTCCTGACTGACTCTAAATACCAGCGGGCGGCTAAAACCAGAGTTAGGATCCCCTAACGCTGGTTTTGACGGCTAACGCAGAACTCTAAATCTAGGCGTAAGTTACAAAAAATAAAAAACACTAAGTTACACAAAATAAAAAATTAATTATCAAATATTTAAACTAATTACACCTAATCTAATAGCCCTATCAAAATAAAAAAGCCCCCCCAAAATAAAAAAAACCCTAACCTACAATAAACTACCAATGGGCCTTTTTCGAGGCATTGCCCCAAAGAAATCAGCTCTTTTACCTGTAAAAAAAAAATATACAAACACCCCCCTCAACAGTAAAACCCAACACCCAACCAACCAACCAACCAACCAACCAACCAACCCCCCAAATAAAAACCTATCTAAAAAAACCTAAGCTCCCCATTGCCCTGAAAAGGGCATTTGGAAGAGCATTGTCCTTAAAAGGGAATTTAGCTCTTTTTACGCCCAAAACCCTAATCTAAAATTAAAACCCACCCAATAAACCCTTAAAAAAACCTAACACTAACCCCGGATCATCCACTTACAGTTTTTGAAGACCGTGCATCCATCCTCAACGAAGTGGCAGAAGTCCTCAGTGAAGCCGGCAGAAGTCTTCATCCAACCGGGCAGAAGTCTTCATCCAGACGGCATCTTCTATCTTCATCCATCCGGCGTGGAGCAGCTCCATCTTCAAGACATCCGGCGCGGAGCATCCTCTTCTTCCGACGTCTTCTTTACAATGAGGTTTCCCTTTAAATGATGTCATCCAAGATGGCGTCCCTTACATTCCGATTGTCTGATAGAATTCTATCAGCCAATAGGAATTAAGGTGGTAAAAATCCTATTGGCTGTTGCAATCAACAAATAGGATTGAGCTTTTATCCTATTGGCTGATCCAATCAGCCAATAGGATTGAGCTTGCATTCTATTGGCTGATTGGAATAGCCAATAGAATGTGAGCTCAATCCTATTGGCTATAATATATAGTTAATTTAATTTGTAGTTTAATGTAATTGTAATATAATATTTAGGGTATGTTAATGAATAGTTTAATATAGTTTAATGTAATTGTAGTATAATAGGGTAGTTTCGTTAGTAGTTTAATATAGTTTAATGTAATTTTAGTTTAATAGTTAGGGTAGGCTAATTAGTAGTTTAATATAGTTTAATTTAATTCTAAAGGTGTTTAAATTTATTATAAGATAGGGATGAGTTAATATTTAATTTAAAGTTAGCGGGTTGTTAGGTTTAGGGGTTAATAGCTTAATTTAGTTTATGGCAATGTGGGGGGCTGGTGGTTTAGGGCTTATCAGGTTTAGTAAGTGGTAGTGATGTGGGAGGCCAGGGGTTTAGGGGTTAATACATTTAGTGAGTATCGGTGGACTCCAGGAGTGGCGGTTTAGGGGTTAACAACTTTATTTAGTGGCGGCGGGGTCTGGGAGCGGCGGGATAGGGGTTAATATATTTATTTAGTGGTGGCGGGTCCAGAAGCGGCAGATTAGGGGTTAATAACATTATGTAGGTGGTGGCGATGTCGGGGTGGCAGATTAGGGGTGTTTAGACTCTTAGGAGCTTATGTTAGGGTGTTAGGTGTAAACGTTACTTTTATTCTAGCATAGAAATCAATGGGATATCGGGCAGCAGCGAACATGAGCTTTCGCTGCTTTCAGACTCCCATTGATTCCTATGGCATCTGCGGCCTTCAGGGTTGCGGATTGAAAACCAGGTACTCTGGGCCGGAATAGTGGCGAGCATACCTGTTAGCAGTTTGATAACTTGCAAAAGTAGTCAGATAGTGCTAAATTTGTATTCAGAACATCTGTAATGACGTAAGCATCGATCTGTGCCGGACTGAGACCGGCGGATTGTATGTTACGTCACAGATTTCAACTTTTCCTGGTCTGTAGGCTTTGATAAATAAGGCTAATCAGGCTCGCCACAATTACGCTGTGGAATTCCAGCGTATTTGCGATTGACGGCTTGATAAATAGTCCTCATGGTCGTTATGTTAGCAGACTCTCCATTGTTTTGTCAATCCTATTTTATTATCGCCGATGAAGCCAATTATCTATGGTATGGATCACGGATAAACTTGTGAAGTTTGTCATTTGCACCATCAGTACTCTAAATTGGAAAATCTCTCAATTTTTGACACAAATTACAGAAAAAAAGTTTCAAAATATATTTACTAGACAAAATTAAAAATGTAAATAAAAAATACATTCTGTATATGATATAAAATGTAAATATGGAAAAACTGTTAGAAACATATATTTCATTGGATTTTCAAGGCACTTTTTGCAGAAGTTTTCACAGACCTTCAATGAAGCAAAAGCTATGCAGTCAATACTATAGTAAAACATGATTTCTATGTGTTTGTCACATTCGGCCCTAAACAGGGGCAGGGAACAGAGGAAAGGAGGTTAGGAGCTTAGATCGTTGGACAAATTAGCTAATTTGTTTGCAGTAATGTACAGAGGGTCTGGCCATTCATGTGTACAACTTCCCCTGTCCAATCCCGATAGAGTATTACTAAATGATTGATGTGAGGGACAGCAAGTCAGGAATTAAATTCCAAACAAACTTGTCCAGCTTGAAATAGTTTTTGTGTTACTGGAGTAACAACTTTTACATTATCCTCCAATATCTGGTAATGGCAAAGGCAAACAAGACAGGCAATCAGCTGTCACATTTTCATTTCCTGGTCTGTACTCGTGTAAAAGAGAGTAGTTTAGCTGACCATCTAGCAATGCAGTTTCCTGCTTGACCCAGTCCGTTTGTTGTAAGTTAAATAATTATGGGACTCAGTAGTTAAATAACCAGCCATTACAAGTGGCTGGTTAATGCCACTACGAGCTAGCGGTAGCACTTTTCACTCAAATTCATTAACCAGATATCAGATCTCTGTTTAATGAAAAAAATGTCTCTCATATACCCCAAAATAAAGTGGACAGTTCATTTAAAAAAATAAAAATAAAATATGAGCATCTTTATTTTTTAATAAAATAACTGCACAAAGCAGTTATAAAGGGTTAAAGGGAGGGGATGTGGGATGTTAAAAAAAACAGCACTGAAAAGTGCCTTTACATAGTGGTCTATGGTCACACACATATAAACACATAAATATATATATATATATATATATATATATATATATATATATATTCATATACATATATGTTTTAAATATGCTGCCCAACTCTGCGCGACCTACACCCTTTGCTGTGGTAGCTTCTGTGCCATGTCTATCAGCATCAGAAAGAGGCTCCCATTGGAGCCCATGGAAGCACGCTCTTGTGGCGCAAAGCGTTTATGCAATATGAACGCGAGGTCGAGTTCACATTGCGCTTTACTTGTAATACCAGCGCACATTTGCATGTGCCGGTATTACTGAGTGGAGCGCAAATATTGTGCTTACGAAAAATACTTGGAACATATTCCCCTATGTAAAGAATATTGGAATATGAAATATTTACAGTACAAAGACGGTTAAACACTTTATTAAATTTGAATATATTGCATAAAAGTGCATTTTACATGTTTTCAGTTACTTAACTGCAAAGGGCTCCAATGCATATATATATATATATATATATATATATATATATATATATATATATGTCTAGATATGTATACATATGTATTTATGTGTTTTTATGTGTTTTACTGCATATTTACTGTACATATTTCACATTCCAAGGTTCTTCACTTACAGAATATTGTCCTTTTTATTCCTAAATAGATATTTATATATATATATATATATATATATATGTATATACCTATACCTGCATATCTATTCCTATAGATATACAAGTATAGATATGTATTTTACATGAACAGTATCAGAAAGATAACGAAGATATAGAAATATATATTTAATAATAAAAATACATTATATTCTATATAACGAACAAAGAAATGTAAAGTTTTGCGCATCGCGTTTCTAAATTTAGACTTTTACGTGGTTAGGTTAGCGCACATGAAAGGCATGTTATTTAAATATTACATATAAAATATTAAAACATTTTATATAAATTATTAAAAAATAAAAAACATACTGATATTCTAAATAATTCATAGAATATATCTATATATTTTTCAATAATTTATATTCATTTTTAATATTTTATATGTCATTTTTCAATAACACTCCTTAAGATTACTACATTTTCATGTGCACTAACCCGGCCGCTTTAAGATCTAAATTGAGAAACGTTATGTGCAAAACGCAAATTTCACATTCCTATGTTCTTGTTAAATATATATTTCTATATCTATTTGATATTGGTCATGCAAAATACATATCTATAGATAAATATCTATAGGAATAGATATCCAGGTATAGGTACAGTATATACACATATATATATTGAAATGCGTATTTAGGAATAAAAAGGACATTATCCTGTAAGTGAAGAACATCGGAAAGTGAAATATGTACAGTTAACATACAGTAAAACACCTAAATACATACATACATATGTACACACAAACATATATATATATATATATATGTACACACATATATACACATATATATATGCATATTTACACATGTGTATGCATGTATTAAAGCCCTTTGCAACCCTTTTTTTAAACACCTGAGACCTCATATCTTTGAGACCTTATAACTCCTCAATGCTATTTTTTCTCCAAATTATTTTTATCAGATGTTGTTGATATGAGTGTAACTGTACTTTTAAATGCATTTTTATAATTTTTGTGTAACTTTTTATTTGAGTGTAACAGTTAACCGGAGCTCAGAGGTCACGCTATCTCTACACACGTTAAATTCAATTGCACTAGAGCAAAACTATTTACTTTCAACTTGTGCACGCTACTTACAATGCACGCAAACACCAGCGATAAACCCCTTATCGCTCACATGTAATAGTTAGCGCTTCCCTTTTATTCTGGCCCTAAGTTGGGCTTTTGAGAGATACTGCTCTTGTTCAAATGAAAGGAATTTGACACGGTCTTTGTAAACAGATCTCTGAATTGAGTCTACAAGGATAGTTTTAAACATGTTTAAGGAGCAGGTGTGTGAGAAGGTGAGGAATGTGAGAAATGTATTTCCTTTCACCCATACTACTTCTACTCCACCACTTGTCACCTCCTTGGATGTTTATTTGTGGCCTTTTTATAATCAGAGGCCTACTTCAGTTACTCTGCTGCTACCTTAGTAACTATGCTGCCAGCTGCTATCACTGCTCCTCCTGCCCTTCCTCCTCTGGTGGTCCTCATCAGTCAATGCCTTAGGGTACTGCTAGCTGCTTTGTGGAAGGGACTCTAAACATGTCTTTGTCCTCCTCCCTTAGAGGTGTATTTTTGGGGTTTGTTTAGCTAAGGCCTACTTATCTCAGTAACTCTGCTGCCTGCTGCAGCCTCTCCTTCTTGGGCTCTTCTCGCTCTGTGGTGCTCATCATCAGTTAATTCCAAAAATCGTAGTAAACTATTGGTTGATGTGTCTGAGGTACTCTAGGTACGTATTTGTCCTCCTCCCTTGTTGGTATATTTTTGAGGTTTATGTACTATAATCGGAGGCCTACCTACTTCAGTAACTCTGACCTCTGGGCATGTGAACAGACCATGCTCAGGAATTTTACCAATAGAAAAAAGCTAAATAAAAAATGCCCCTCAAAAAAGGAAATGCAAATAGAGCACAAAAATATTAACACTATTGTGCACATAGCTCGAGCTAAATCAATAGCAGTTCTATTTTTACAATTATATTAGAAGCCCAAAATTATTTTTTAGCACTCATGCGATAGTCTAGTACTTGCTACCATCTGCACCTATGTAATCCCTCACATAATAGACTTGTATGGGGGAGCACGGTAAAATTTATGTCAGAAATCACTTGAGCACTAAGCTAATGGTGCGCTAAACTGAGGATGTCCTAAGCTGAGGGGGCATTGAGCCGATGGTGCACAAGTAGTGGAGTATTTCATATAGTTCTATGCTATACTTTTAATAATAAAGGTTTATTTCAGGTCTTAAAAAAGGGTATTTTAGATTGAGCTCAGCACTTAACTCACAACTTCTAGTACGAGTGCAATGAGCTTACTAATAGTGCTCCCTGCGCAATCCATTAAATGTATAGAATGCGCTAAACATTGTTAAGGTGCTTTGGTTAAAATATCATCCACTTGTAATAGCAGATTGTGCAATGTCAAGCAAAGGATAACGCACCCTGCGCTGCTGATTGTGCTCCACTTGTAATCTACCCAATGGCCCCTATTTATCAAGGTCTGGCAGACCTGATCCGACAGTGCGGATCAGGTCCGCCAGACATCGATAATACGCTCGTCGTATTCAGCATTGCACCAGCAGCTCACAAGAGCTGCTGGTGCAATGCCGCCACCCTGCAGAATTGCGGCCAATTGGCTGCCAGCAGGGGGTGTCAATCAACCCGATCATACACGATTGGGTTGATTTCCGGCGATGTCTGTCCGCCTGCTCAGAACAGGCGGACAGGTTATGGAGCAGCCGTCTTTGTGACCACTGCTTCATAACTGCTGTTTCTGTTGAGCCTGCAGGCTCGCCAGAAACACGGGGCATCAAGCTCCATTTGGAACTTGATAGATAGGCCCCAATGTGTTTTTAAAAAATCCAAAACTATTGAGTTTGAAAAATCAAAAAAGTTTGCAAATAGCCGCAGGATAGTGTTTTCTTATTTATAGTCTGAGTTTTCCAGTGTATTGAAGTAGGTTTAAATTTGAAGACGTTGTGCTATGCACTTTGCAAGAGAATTCAGATTGACTGAAATTGGAACTATAGTAAATGTTAGGCAGTTGCTCAATATCTCTGCAAGCTTGTAGGGGCAGTTTTTTTTATTTTAAATATATTTTTTTAAAGGGATACTAAACCCAAATGTTTTCTTTCATGATTTGGATAGAGCATGCAATTTTAAGAAACTTTCTAGTTTACTCCTATTATCAATTTTTCTTCGTTATCTTGCTATTTTTATTTGAAAAAACAGGAATCTAAGCTGAGAAGCCAGCCCATTTTTGGATCAGCACCTGGGTTACACTTGCTGATTGGTTTGCTAAATGTAGTCAACAATCAGCAAGCGCTATCCAGGGTTCTAAACCAAAACTGGGCCGCCTCCTTAACTTAAATTCCTGCTTTTTCAAATAAAGATAATAAGAGAATGAAGAAACATTGATAATATTAGTACATTAGAAACTTGCTTAAAATCACATGCTCTATCTGAATTATGAAAGAAAAAATTTGGGTTTAGTATTCCTTTAATTTCACTTTAAAACTGGCTAGCAAAAATAGCTTAATACTGCACAACAATATGCAAAAGAAAACAAAAATAACATAAGATAAATATAATCAGAATAACATTTTTAAAGTAATATATATCAAAGCTCAACAGAACCTATCAAAAGAAAGAAATTGTAAAACGCACATCCCTGGTTAACAGCCACTCTACAGGGTTTTCCCAATAATTTCCCAAGGCTGGGCCACCTTCTAAGACCCAGGTCACTGTAAGAAAAAGTTAAAAATTATGAATCAAGACTCCTTAAAAGAGGAATGGGTAATAAAAGTTATGTTTTGTACCTTATAATAGTATAATTTATCTAGAGCTACAATATGTTACATCGGTTTAAACCATACGACTTATATTGTAGCTTTACCAATATTTTTTTCTTTACCTATTGGAAAAATAATTGATGCTTTAAAAAAAAAAAAAAAAAGAGAGAAAAAAAGTATAAATCAACAAAAAGTCAGAGGACCATAGGATTTTGGTTGAGTGGTGCGGTTCTACAAGACAAAAGCATCTCTCTTAAAAGTAAAATATATAAATACATAGGGGCCTATTGTTGTGAACTGCTGGTGCAATGCTGCTCCCTGCAGGTTCGCGGCCTCTAGCAGGGGGTGTCAATTAACCCGATAGTATTGGATCGGGTTGATTTCTGGTGATCGCTGTCCGCCTACTCAGAGCAGGAGGACAGGTTATGGAGCAGCGGTCTTTAGACCGCTGCTTCATAACTGATGTTTCTGGCGAGTCTGAAGGCTCGCCAGAAACACGGCCCTTCAAGCTCCATACAGAGCTTGATTAATAGGCCCCATAGTATGTTATTGACTGGTAGCCTGAATTATTTTAGAAGAATTTGCAGAGTCTAATTAATATTCTGAGGTTGGCTCGGAATACTGTAGACTTTCTTAGAGGGTTCATGATTTAATGATGTGAGGGGTCATTTGCTAGGTTACCTAAAGCATATTAAACTTAGTACAAAAGCAGAAAATCCTGACTGCATCAGAAATCATATATTGATTGTCTGCATATTTATTTCCTGTAACAGAGTTTTTAGAAAGTACAAAACTGTCACTTCTTTTTGCTACATTTAAATTGAATTATTATATGGTAACCTCAGGTCTTAAAAAACCCCAAAGAGAATCTGGTACCAAATGCTGTTTATGCGAATAATCGTTTGCCAGCAAATCCCTCCACATAACCTACATACCAACCATTTTCTGTGTATGTGAACACAGCTGCCATGTATGAAATGTTTGATGGATTAGTGGAAGAAAAATAATCACAAACAGTACAATTAATGACTACAATAATTCCCAAGACAAACAGCTTCTGTCTCCAGCAGACCAAAGCCAATCCATACTTTCTGTAGTAATACTTTATTATTTATTTCTGAGATTTTAATCAGCGATATTTCAAAAGCTCAAAGAAATGTCAAAACAACTGTTCATATTTAGGTCTCTGCCATTTAAAATGCTTGTTTCATAAATATTGGATATGTTTGCTTGAAATATATATTAGCTACGTAAAAGATTAAAGCCAAGCTTTTGTGCATTAAAAGGACATGAAAACCACATTTTTGACAGAGCATGCAATATTATAAAAAAAGTTTCCAATTTACCTCTATTAGCAAATTTACTTTGTTCTCCTGGTATTCCTTGTTGAGGAGGATATCTATGTAGGCAATGTGCATGTGTCTGGTGGTCGGACGACCGTTTTGCACATCAGGACCACTGCGGACCTCCACCGGAGTTTCCTCTGGCTTTGCCCTGCCTGGGCATAGTTCACAATCTTTCGGGTCCTGTTGCGCACGCTCTGGCTCTAGCTCCCCGGCGGGGCGGGCGGTCCTGATCTGTGGTAGCCAACACTGCTGTCATCTAGTGCTCTTGCTAATGTATAACATTATTAAAATTGCTGCCATATAGTGTACTATACATATGTAAGCTTCTAAACCTACCTGTCTGCATTTCAACAAGAGAACAAAGTAAATTTGATCATATAAATAAATTGGAAAGTTTTTTAAATTTTACATTCTATTTGAATTATGAAAGACACATTGTAAGAATATCTAATATCAAATCTAACATCACACTCCCAGACCAGCAAACCAGCTTACAAACTTTAAATCTAACATCACACTCTCAGATTTGCAAACCAGCTTACAAGGTAATTCATCTGAATGGCCTCTACAATCAAGACACTGGCCCTTATTTAACAAAGGTCTTGCGGACCTGATCAGACAGTGCGGATCAGGTCCGCAAGACCTCGCTGAATGCGGAGAGGAATACGCTCTCCGTATTCAGCATTGCACTAGCAGCTCACAAGAGCTGCTGGTGCAACGCCACCCCCTGCAGACTCGCGGCCAAGCAGGGAGGTGTCAATCAACCCGATCGTACTCGATCGGGTTGAATTGTGGCGATTCCTGTCCGCCTGCTCAGAGCAGGCGGACAGGGTTATGGAGCAGCGGTCTTTGTGACAGCTGCTTCATAACTGCTGTTTCTGGCGAGTCTGAAGACTCGCCAGAAACACGGGCCATCAAGCTCCTTTCGGAGCTTGATAGATAGGCCCCACTGGGGCCTATTTATGATGGTGCGAGTGGACATGATCCAATATAGCGTATCATGTCCACTGAACATCGAAAAATGCATACGCTCTTGGCATTTATCATTGCACCAGCAGTTCTTGTGAACTGCTGTTGCAATACCGCCCCCCTGCAGATTTGCGGCCAATCGGCCGCTAACAGGGGGTGTAAATCAACCCGATCGTATTCGATCGGGTTGATTTCTGTCTTTTTCTGTCCGTCGCCTCACAGCAGGTGGACAGGTTATGGAGATTGATAAATATGCCCCACTGAGTGCAATTATTTCCTATTTCTGTTGAGCTATTATGAAATTGTTTTTAAATCTCATTGTAATATTCCAATCTTTTATCTCCCCCTCTGTTGTGTTCCAAACCACTCCTCCCCCCTATACTTTATTACCAGGAATGTTTACTTTCTTTTTTCTACAGCTTTAAATCTAACATCACATTCCCAGACCAGCAAAACAGCTTACAAGCTTCAAATCTAACATCAGACTCTCCCAGATTTACAAGCACTAACCCTCTGTTCCTCCCACCCTTGTGCTTACCTCAATATATAATCACCTTCTAACAGTAATTATGTGCAGCTGTTACTAATAAGCCAGGATAGCGAAGCCACCTCAGACTCACAGCCTTTGTATCACATTCTTTTACACCATGAAGGCTTTTCAAATGCAATGCAAAAACTCTAACATATTGACACTAATAGTATCAGGTAAAGTAAATTACATAAACCCAGATTTGTCTGGGGATTCCTGTATTTTTCATTATGCGCAGTCATTCTTGGCAACTGGTAAACACCATTGGACTTCATCATTTTTCCTGTGAGTATGTTTGTGTGGGAGAGTGTGTTTGTGTGGGAGAGTGAGTTTGTGTGGGAGAGTGTTTGTGTGTGTGACATTGAGTGTGTGTGTGACAGTGTGTGTATGTGTGAGTGTGTTTGTGTGTGAGAGTGTGTTTGTGTGTGTGACAGTGTGTGCTTGTGTGACAGTGTGTGTATGTGTGAGAGTGTGTTTGTGTGTGAGAGTGTGTTTGTGTGTGTGACATTGAGTGTGTGTGTGACAGTGTGTGTATGTGTGAGTGTGTTTGTGTGTGACAGTGTGTGCTTGTGTGACAGTGTGTGTATGTGTGAGAGTGTGTTTGTGTGTGAGAGTGTGTTTGTGTGTGTGACAGTGTGTGCTTGTGTGACAGTGTGTGTATGTGTGAGAGTGTGTTTGTGTGTGAGAGTGTGTTTGTGTGTGTGACATTGAGTGTGTGTGTGACAGTGTGTGTATGTGTGAGAGTGTGTTTGTGTGGGAGAGTGAGTTTGTGTGTGTGACATTGAGTGTGTGTGTGACAGTGTGTGTATGTGTGAGAGTGTGTTTGTGTGGGAGAGTGAGTTTGTGTGGGAGAGTTTTTGTGTGACATTGAGTGTGTGTGTGACAGTGTGTGTATGTGTGAGAGTGTGTTTGTGTGGGAGAGTGTGTTTGTGTGTGTGACAGTGTGTGTTTGTGTGGGAGAGTGTGATTGTGTGGGAGAGTGTGTTTGTGTGAGGGAGTGTTTGTGTATGAGAGCGTTTGTGTGTGTGGCAGTGTTTGTATGTGTGCGAGTGTGTTTGTAAGAGTGTTTGTGTGTGTGACAGTGACTGTGTGTGTGACAGTGTGTGTATGTGTGAGAGTGTGCTTGTGTAGGCGAGTGTTTGTGTGTGTGACAGTGACTGTGTGTGTGACAGTGTGTGTATGTGTAAGAGTGTGTTTGTGCTTTTGGGTGCACACCCTAATGCAATAGGCTGCACACCCTATGTTGACTATTCTTATACAATTGGGTTTAGTGTCCCTTTAACATTATTACTATTATAAAAATCTATATTTAATAATAAAAATTCACTTTTAGCGATTGGTTGATTTACTTTTAGAGGCGTGTCATATCGCTATGTCCCTGAAGCACGCCATGATGTTTACAGTCGCCTGTGGGCTTGGTTTACTCCTGTTCAAGGATTGTTTACGATCATAGACTCGGCGCGCTCACTTGTGAGAATGTCTGGTGTATTTACTTGAGATCTTAATCTGTTCTGATTTGATTAGATATTCCATCGGGTTTGCATTTGCATACTTTTTACTGTCCTGCAAAAGAGAGTGTCATTATCTGGAATATAGGTTTACTAATATTTTATTTATAACACTGATTTTTTTAAAAAATGTTTTATGTGGATGACATCATTTTGATACACATTACCATATCAACTGTTTACTCTTTATAATATTATTTCTACAGATGTGTGACATTTTATGTTATCCTCTGTTGATTAATTTATTGGTTTTTGTATCACTTGATGAATAGTTTTTGTTTACTTTGCCTTGGCTATAATCAGCAGGGTGTGGGCATATGGATTTGCAGGTGTCAGTAATTAACACCAGAACTATCACAACATTTTGTAAAGGGTTTATATAGCAAGTGTATTTTAATTGTTTTTATTAGCCTGAAGAAACACCCCTGTGTTGACTGTGAAATGCGTTGCTGTGTTAATAAATTTATTTTTTCGTATACACACTTGCTTGTCTTTTGGATTTAAATTGTTCCACATCGTAGGATTGATCTGTGCTGTTTACCAGGGTGCAGTCAAATGGACGGCTGAGAAGTTCTAGTCTGCCTATTCTGCACCTGTTGGTGCAACATATATGTAAGTCACCAAGTCAGACCTTTTGTCACCAAGTCAGACTGTGCTGGGCCATGTGGTTTTGTGTTTTATCATCATAGGGGACTGACACATCTCTCTGGATTCCAGCATCATTTTGTGGAGTGGGCCAATATATACACCTTCTAGTTAGCTAGACAACTGTGAAGTGCCAGCCTGACCTAAAACGCCTATTAAGTGCTATTGATATGTGATTAGTACATTTGTTTTCAATGTACTAGGCCATTTGGCGCGTTTTTCTTTTTTTCTTTACCCTACAGATATTTAGTTTTGCCAAGAGACTTAATTTGGACAAAGAGCAGCCGGGACTAGTCAGCATTTGGGAAGATTACCAATTCTTAACATTTTTTCATTATATTTTATATATTATATTTTATATCTTTTAATTTGGACTTGAGAGTGCCCCTGGTGTCTATATCTGTTTGTAACTTGTATCATCCATATATAGCCCTTTTTCTTATATTTAATAATAAAAGTAAAAAAACATTTCTATGTGAAGAGCTTTGGAATGTAAAGTATGCGTAATGCGCTTTAGATTTAACGCAGTGTCCGGTTAGCGCACATGAAAAATTAAGCCGCGTTACTGAAATATTAAATACAAAATATTAAAACATATAAATAATTATAAATAATTATTATAGATACTGTAAAAAAATAGCCCTATATTGTTTATTCCTCCATTTCTCTATTGAAGAGCAGGGTCTTGTCAAAGTTGATTCATTTAGCTCTAATACTAGCTCACTGTCACTGTAATCTAGGCCACAGTGTTTCCCGTTTCTTTAATGGTTCTGATGATACATTTGAGTTTGTCTCGTGCAAATGTATACAGCTCTGGTAATTTTTTTTGCTATTTAAGAGAGAAAAATCAGCCAGATTATTTGATATTTACATTTTATCAATTTATTGTTGCTTATGAACCGTGTAATGAAAATGGTGTTTTAACGTCTGATTATGGGCTTTGTGCAAAAAGTCATGGAAATCAGTTAAAATCAGAGTTGTTTTAAGGGGTGGGCAAACAGGGCAGTTGCCTGTGGTACGAGTGCAGTAACTTTCCAAAAACAGTGAGCATGGAGTGAGGACTTCCGTGATTTACCTGTTTATTTATGTGCTGCATTCTGCGTATTATCAGGAGAGGCGGAGTTAAGCACAAAGCAACTAAGGCTTCGCTTCCATTGAGTCGTAATTCAGTTTGCGTGCACTCGCAAACCGTTAAATATGCTGTCGGAAGCAATATCGTTTATCGACTGTTTCCAATGGCGCATTATACCTCAATATCGGCAGCTGGACTCTGGCTGCCGAAAAAATCTTTGCGTCCCATAGAAAGTAATAGAAGCCGTTAATCAATAAATTATACCAGGTTTCCAATGAAAGCGCAAACCGTTAATATACTGTCGGAGGCTGTCGATACATTGAGAAATATTACACCCAGCTCAACTAGGTGTAAAAGAGGAAAATTGTGCTTTTTGAGACCTATTTTCTATTGAAATTATAAAACTTGCAAATAATGCAAGTGTTTTAATGTGGAAATAAATTGTTATAAGTAATTTTTATTGTTGTCTCATGTATAGGAATAGTTAAACTTATATTCTAATAGAAATATCAGTATATATTTAAATATAATAATATATGCAAGAACATATCTACAGAATGCAAACTAGACCTATGCCTAGGGCAGCAATACATATTACTTATATTTATGAAGTGGAAAATATAATCATATTAAAAAATAATATTTGATTATTAAAAATATGGATAAGTGTATCTTTATTTTTCTTGAGAGGTGATCACAGGTAAGAAGCACGGACGTTAAACGTAAATTCTATAGCGTAAGGTCGGGTTACCTTACCTTCAAGAAATCCGACGTCAGATGGAAGCGTTAACACAACGTTAACTTACATCTACACGAAAAGAGCGACTGCGCCCAACACGCTAATCTTTTCAATGGAAACCTGGTACTAAAATGGAGCTGTAAATTACTTTTAGCTGTCGGACGCTTCGGTAGCTTACGGCTCCATTTTTAACGACTCAATGGAAGCGAGGCCAAAATCACAGAGAGCACAAAGCTTGTTTTTCAAACATAATGCTATTGCACACTTAATAGATTACAGTATAGTGTAAATATAACCTTTATATGCACGGGAAACAAAAAAAGGACCATGACTCACTTTATTGCTATAGTGGAACGAGTTATGCCTCAATAACAATATTTTTGCACTTCATTTGTAATCTAGGCCTGTATTAGTATCTGGGATGGTTTCCTGCCTTTTTGTAAACCATTTCTGTATATTAAATGAGCTGCTTTCTAAACTAGAAAAAAAATCTCTTCTTAAAAGGTAAGAAGATATGAAACAAAGAATGCTGCATATGAATGTAATCCCTAGAGGATGTGCCTAGTTGCATTAAAAAAGCACCTAGTGAGGGCCAAAACATTGGATTTCTTTATGTGAAGAAATGATTGCATATATTATAAAGCAGTTTTCATTGCTGATTTTATAATGTAATAAATGGGAGAGCTGGTTGAGAGGTGGACAGAGGAAGACTGATATAAAAAGTATCTATCATCTGTCTGTCTAATCTATGTTAGTATTCATGACAAAGAACATCAGCTGTCTATTGACGCTACATACTGTATGTGCTATATTGTGGACTCTGTTGCCACCCAGTGGCACAATGGAATACTTGCTTTGATGAAAATGAAAATTTTGTTTCTGAATGCTGTCAGGCATATTTCAGTAGTTACATTATTGGAATTTTGACAAGTGTTACACACTTTGTTGAACCTGCAGTGATATAATATAATATATAGAGATATAATTTCTTCCATATGTTTTCATATTTACATAAAGCAGTGTATAATAATAATAATCATAAGAATAAAAAAGGCCAGATTACAAGTGGAGCACAAAATATCGCTTTCGCTCCACTTTGTAATACCATCGCACACAAATGTGTTTGCATTGCACGGAAGCTTAACGCTCACAAGAGTGCGCTTCCATAGGCTCCAATAGGAACCTTGTTCTCATGCCGTTATAAAATATATAGCAAATATAAATATATATGTATAGAAGCATAAACATATATATTTATAGCAAACACACAGTCCCCATAGACCGCAATGTAAAGGCACACCTGCCACCTTTTAGCCCCTAAAAACTGCTAAGTGCAGTTTTGTTTTTTTAAAGATGCTAATATTTTTTATTTTCTAAAAGGCACTACACACATTTTTTGGGGGGGCAGTTTGGGCACATTTTAAAAATTAACCTGAGGTCTGACCTATGTTTAATTGTTTGAGCACTAATTGCTACAGCAAGCTCATGGTAGCATTAACCAGACACTTGTAATAGCTGGTCACTTATCACGCGCCCGTAAATGGGCAAATTTGCATGTTTACGGGCATGCAATAAATTAACACTCAATTTGTAATCTAGCCCAAAGTGTCAGTAATTCCCTATACTTTTTCTCAGACCTGGGCATTGCCTCCCAATACTGCATGATTTCACTTTAACTCATGCAGATCAGCCACAGGGCCATTTTGAAGGGATATGAAACCCACGTTTGTCTTTCATGATTCAGAGTATACAATTCTCATGAAATTTCTTTAATTTACTTATATTATCTTGGTATCCTTGGTTTAAAAGCAGCTAGGTAGGCTCAGGAGCGTGCATATGTCTTAAAGGGATATTCCAGCCAAACTTATAATTCACATGGACGCATTTCAGTTTTGGATAGAAGCGTTTTTGCAATATACATGTATTAGCAAAAATGCTTCTAATAAAAGCTTTAGCTGTTTCAAAAGTGTATTTAAGTATGCACCGTGTACCAGCATTTTAAACACAGCACTAGCTCAGAGAGCCTAAGGTGCATGCACCATCTGCTAATGAATCAATTTGTTAATTGTTGACATGATTACAAGCCCCACTGGCAATCTGAGCAGCTGCAGTATTTAAAATGCCAGTGTACTGTGAATATCTAGCTAAGCTTCACATGCATGTGCAGAGAAAAATGTTAACACTAAAAAATTCATAACTTTTATTAGAATAATTTTTGCCAATACTTGTATATTTTTTTATTTTTATTTATAAGTTTTCTATTCAAATATATAATTAATCTAAGTACATTTAAATTTTTGACCAGAATCTCCCTTTAAGAGGTTTATGGCATCAGTTTTGCAAGAATTATTTTAACCCCTTAGCAACAGCTGACATTAACTTTCTGCAAGACAGGCATGAAGAAATAGGCCTCTATTTATCAAGCCGTCAACCGCAAATACGCTGGAATTCCGCAGCGTATTTGTGGCAAGCCTTATTCCCCTTATTTATCAAAGCCTACAGACCGGCAAAAGTAGAATTTTGTAACGTAATATAGATCCGCCGGTTTCAGTCCGACACAGATCGATGCTTAAGTCACTACAGATGTTCCGAATGCAAGTTCGGCACTATCTGACTACTTTCACAAGTTATCAAATTTCTACCAGGTACGCTCGAAACTATTCCGGCCCAGCGTACCTGGTTTTCAATCCACCGCCCTGGAAGCGGCGGATGCCATAGGAATCAATGGGAGTCTGAAAGCAGCAAAGCTCATGTTTGCTGCTGCCCGATATCCCATTGATTCCTATGGGAGAATAAAGTTATGTTTAAACACCCTAATATGTACCCCAAGTCTAAACCCCCCTAATCTGCTGCCCCTGACACCGCCGCCACCTACATTATGTTATTAACCCCTAAACCGCCGCTCCCGGAGCCTACCGCCACCTACATTATACTTATTAACCCCTAATCTGCCCCCCCTACACCGCCGCCACCTACATTATATTTATTAACCCCTAATCTGCCCCCCTACACCGCCATAACCTACATTATACTTATTAACCCCTAATCTGCCATCCCTAACGTCGCTGCCACTATATTAAATTTATAAACCCCTAAACCTAAGTCTAACCCTAACCCTAACACCCCCTAATTTAAATATAATTTAAATAAATCTACATAAAATTACTATCATTAACTAAATTATTCCTATTTAAAATTAAATACTTACCTATAAAATAAACCCTAAGCTAGCTACAATATAACAAATAGTTACATTGTATCTAGTTTAGGATTTATTTTTATTTTACAGGCAAGTTTGTATTTATTTTAACTAGGTAGAATAGTTACTAAATAGTTATTAACTATTTACTAACTACCTAGCTAAAATAAATACAAAAGTACCTGTTACAATAAAACCTAACACTACACTATAATTAAATAAATTAAATACAATTACCTAAATTAAATTAAATTAGCTAAAGTACAAAAAAAACAAACACTAAATTACAGAAAATAATAAACAAATTAAAGATATTTAATCTAATTACACCTAATCTAATAGCCCTATCAAAACAAAAAAAAGCCCCCCCAAAATAAATTAAAAACCTTAGCCTAAACTAAACTACCAATAGCCCTTAAAAGGGCCTTTTGCGGGGCATTGCCACAAGGTAATCAGCTCTTTTACCTTTAAAAAAAAAAATACAAACAAACCCCCAACAGTAAAACCTACCACCCACACAACCAACCCCCCAAATAAATTACTAACTAAAAAAACCTAAGCTCCCAATTGCTGTGAAAAGGGCATTTGGATGGGCATTGCCCTTAAAAGGGCAGTTAGCTCTTTTGCGGCCCAAAGCCCTAACCTAAAAATAAAACCCACCCAATACACCCTAAAAAAACATAACACTAACCCCCTGAAGTTCGACTTACTGGGAAAAGTCTTCATCCAAGCCGGGCAGAAGTCCTCAACGAAGCCGGGAGAAGTCTTCATCCAAGCCAGGCGAAGTGGTCCTCCAGACGGGCAGAAGTCTTCATCCAGACGGCATCTTCTATCTTCATCCATCCGACACGGAGCGGGTCCATCTTCAAGACATCCGACGTGGAGCAACCTCTTCATCTGACGACTATCCGACGAATGAAAGTTCCTTTAAGTGACGTCATCCAAGATGGCATCCCTTAGATTCCGATTGTCTGATAGAATTCTATCAGCCAATCAGAATTAAGGTAAAAAAAATCCTATTTTTTCTACCTTAATTCTGATTGGCTGATATATACTGTATATAAGCATATACTGTACATATATATTTAGAGAAAAAACACAGTCCCCCATTGACCTCTATGTAAAGGCACTCCACAGTCCCTCAATTTAACCCCTTATAACTGCTTTGTGCAGTTTTGTTTTTTTTAAAAAAAGATGCTCATATTTATATTTTTTTTTAATGTACTGTCCTCTTTATTTTGGGACCAATTGGGGCAACTTTTTATTTTTAACCAGAAGTTTGCTTAGCGCAAAGTGAAACCGCAAGCTTGAGGTAGCATTAACCAGCCACTCGATTGAAGAGGATGCTTCGTGCTGGATGTCTTGAAGATGGAGCCACTCCGCGTCGGATGGATGAAGATAGAAGATGCCATCTGAATGAAGACTTCTGCCCGTCTGGAGGACCACTTCTGCCAGCTTGGATGAAGACTTCTCCTGGCTTCGTTGAGGACTTCTTGCCGCTTTGCTGAGGACTTCTCCCGGATTCGTTTAGGATGGATGTCCGGTCTTCAAAACTGTAAGTGGATCTTCAGGGGTTAGTGTTAGGTTTTTTTAAGGGTTTATTGGGTGGGTTTTAGTTTTAGATTAGGGTTTGGGCAATTGAAAAAGAGCTAAATACCCTTTTAAGGGCAATGCCCATCCAAATGCCATTTTCAGGGCAATGGGGAGCTTAGGTTTTTTTAGTTAGGATTTTATTTGGGGGGTTGGTTGTGTGGGTGGTGGGTTTTACTGTTGAGGGTGATTGTATTTTTTTTACAGGTAAAATAGCTGATTTCTTTGGGGCAATGCCCCGCAAAAGACCCTTTTAAGAGCTATTGGTTGTTTAGTTTAGGATAGAGTTTTTTTATTTTGGGGGGGCATTTTTATTTTGATAGGGCTATTAGATTAGGTGTAATTAGTTTAAATATCTGATAATTTCTTTTTTTATTTTGTGTAATTTAGTGTGTTTTTTTTTGTAATTTAGGTAATTGTATTTAATTTAGGTAATTTATTTAATTGTAGTGTAAGGTTAGATGTTAGTGTAAGACAGGTTAGGTTTTATTTTACAGGTAAATTTGTATTTATTTTGACTAGGTAGCTTATAAATAATTAATAACTAGTTATAATAAATACAAACTTAGCTGTAAAATAAAAATAAACCCTAAGCTAGATCAAATTTCTACCAGGTACGCTCGAAACTATTCCGGCCCAGCGTACCTGGTTTTCAATCCACCGCCCTGGAAGCGGCGGATGCCATAGGAATCAATGGGAGTCTGAAAGCAGCAAAGCTCATGTTTGCTGCTGCCCGATATCCCATTGATTCCTATGGGAGAATAAAGTTATGTTTAAACACCCTAATATGTACCCCAAGTCTAAACCCCCCTAATCTGCTGCCCCTGACACCGCCGCCACCTACATTATGTTATTAACCCCTAAACCGCTGCTCCCGGAGCCTACTGCCACCTACATTATACTTATTAACCCCTAATCTGCCCCCCCTACACCGCCGCCACCTACATTATATTTATTAACCCCTAATCTGCCCCCCTACACCGCCATAACCTACATTATACTTATTAACCCCTAATCTGCCATCCCTAACGTCGCTGCCACTATATTAAATTTATAAACCCCTAAACCTAAGTCTAACCCTAACCCTAACACCCCCTAATTTAAATATAATTTAAATAAATCTACATAAAATTACTATCATTAACTAAATTATTCCTATTTAAAATTAAATACTTACCTATAAAATAAACCCTAAGCTAGCTACAATATAACAAATAGTTACATTGTATCTAGTTTAGGATTTATTTTTATTTTACAGGCAAGTTTGTATTTATTTTAACTAGGTAGAATAGTTAATAAATAGTTATTAACTATTTACTAACTACCTAGCTAAAATAAATACAAAAGTACCTGTTACAATAAAACCTAACACTACACTATAATTAAATAAATTAAATACAATTACCTAAATTAAATTAAATTAGCTAAAGTACAAAAAAAAAACCCACTAAATTACAGAAAATAATAAACAAATTAAAGATATTTAATCTAATTACACCTAATCTAATAGCCCTATCAAAACAAAAAAAAGCCCCCCCCAAATAAATTAAAAACCTTAGCCTAAACTAAACTACCAATAGCCCTTAAAAGGGCCTTTTGCGGGGCATTGCCACAAGGTAATCAGCTCTTTTACCTTTAAAAAAAAAAATACAAACAAACCCCCAACAGTAAAACCTACCACCCACACAACCAACCCCCCAAATAAATTACTAACTAAAAAAACCTAAACTCCCAATTGCTGTGAAAAGGGCATTTGGATGGGCATTGCCCTTAAAAGGGCAGTTAGCTCTTTTGCGGCCCAAAGCCCTAACCTAAAAATAAAACCCACCCAATACACCCTAAAAAAACATAACACTAACCCCCTGAAGTTCGACTTACTGGGAGAAGTCTTCATCCAAGCCGGGCAGAAGTCCTCAACGAAGCCGGGAGAAGTCTTCATCCAAGCCAGGCGAAGTGGTCCTCCAGACGGGCAGAAGTCTTCATCCAGACGGCATCTTCTATCTTCATCCATCCGACACGGAGCGGGTCCATCTTCAAGACATCCGACGTGGAGCAACCTCTTCATCTGACGACTATCCGACGAATGAAAGTTCCTTTAAGTGACGTCATCCAAGATGGCATCCCTTAGATTCCGATTGTCTGATAGAATTCTATCAGCCAATCAGAATTAAGGTAAAAAAAATCCTATTTTTTCTACCTTAATTCTGATTGGCTGATATATACTGTATATAAGCATATACTGTACATATATATTTAGAGAAAAAACACAGTCCCCCATTGACCTCTATGTAAAGGCACTCCACAGTCCCTCAATTTAACCCCTTATAACTGCTTTGTGCAGTTTTGTTTTTTTTTAAAAAAGATGCTCATATTTATATTTTTTTTTAATGTACTGTCCTCTTTATTTTGGGACCAATTGGGGCAACTTTTTATTTTTAACCAGAAGTTTGCTTAGCGCAAAGTGAAACCGCAAGCTTGAGGTAGCATTAACCAGCCACTCGATTGAAGAGGATGCTTCGTGCTGGATGTCTTGAAGATGGAGCCACTCCGCGTCGGATGGATGAAGATAGAAGATGCCATCTGAATGAAGACTTCTGCCCGTCTGGAGGACCACTTCTGCCAGCTTGGATGAAGACTTCTCCTGGCTTCGTTGAGGACTTCTTGCCGCTTTGCTGAGGACTTCTCCCGGATTCGTTTAGGATGGATGTCCGGTCTTCAAAACTGTAAGTGGATCTTCAGGGGTTAGTGTTAGGTTTTTTTAAGGGTTTATTGGGTGGGTTTTAGTTTTAGATTAGGGTTTGGGCAATTGAAAAAGAGCTAAATACCCTTTTAAGGGCAATGCCCATCCAAATGCCATTTTCAGGGCAATGGGGAGCTTAGGTTTTTTTAGTTAGGATTTTATTTGGGGGGTTGGTTGTGTGGGTGGTGGGTTTTACTGTTGAGGGTGATTGTATTTTTTTTACAGGTAAAATAGCTGATTTCTTTGGGGCAATGCCCCGCAAAAGACCCTTTTAAGAGCTATTGGTTGTTTAGTTTAGGATAGAGTTTTTTTATTTTGGGGGGGGCATTTTTATTTTGATAGGGCTATTAGATTAGGTGTAATTAGTTTAAATATCTGATAATTTCTTTTTTTATTTTGTGTAATTTAGTGTGTTTTTTTTTTTGTAATTTAGGTAATTGTATTTAATTTAGGTAATTTATTTAATTGTAGTGTAAGGTTAGATGTTAGTGTAAGACAGGTTAGGTTTTATTTTACAGGTAAATTTGTATTTATTTTGACTAGGTAGCTTATAAATAATTAATAACTAGTTATAATAAATACAAACTTAGCTGTAAAATAAAAATAAACCCTAAGCTAGATACAATGTAACTATTAGTTATATTGTAGCTATCTTAGGGTTTATTTTACAGGGAATTATTTAGTTTTAAATAGGAATTATTTAGGTAATGATAGTAATTTTTATTTAGATTTCTTTTAAATATATTTATGTTAGGGGGTGTTAGGGTTAGACTTAGGTTTAGGGGTTAAAAACTTTAGTATAGTGGTGGTGATGTTGGAGGCGGCAGATTAGTGGTTAATAACTGTAATGTAGGTTGTGGCGATGTTAGGGACAGCAGATTAGGGGTTAATAATATTTAACTAGTGTTTGCGAGGTGGGAGTGCGGCGGTTTAGGGGTTAATATGTTTATTATAGTGGTGGCGATGTCGGGAGCGGCAGATTAGGGGTTAATAATTTTATTTTAGTGTTTGCGATGCTGTAGGGCCTCAGTTTAGGGGTTAATAGGTAGTTTATGGGTGTTAGTGTACTTTTTAACACTTTAGTTGTGAATTTTATGCTACGGCTTTGTAGCGTAAAACTCATAACTACTGACTTTAGATTGCATTACGAATCTTGCGGGATAGGCTGTACCGCTCACTTTTTGGCCTCCCAGAAAAAGCTTGTATTTGTGGCAAGCCTTATTCCCCTTATTTATCAAAGCCTACAGACCGGCAAAAGTAGAATTTTGTAACGTAATATAGATCCGCCGGTTTCAGTCCGACACAGATCGATGCTTAAGTCACTACAGATGTTCCGAATGCAAGTTCGGCACTATCTGACTACTTTCACAAGTTATCAAATTTCTACCAGGTACGCTCGAAACTATTCCGGCCCAGCGTACCTGGTTTTCAATCCACCGCCCTGGAAGCGGCGGATGCCATAGGAATCAATGGGAGTCTGAAAGCAGCAAAGCTCATGTTTGCTGCTGCCCGATATCCCATTGATTCCTATGGGAGAATAAAGTTATGTTTAAACACCCTAATATGTACCCCAAGTCTAAACCCCCCTAATCTGCTGCCCCTGACACCGCCGCCACCTACATTATGTTATTAACCCCTAAACCGCCGCTCCCGGAGCCTACCGCCACCTACATTATACTTATTAACCCCTAATCTGCCCCCCCTACACCGCCGCCACCTACATTATATTTATTAACCCCTAATCTGCCCCCCTACACCGCCATAACCTACATTATACTTATTAACCCCTAATCTGCCATCCCTAACGTCGCTGCCACTATATTAAATTTATAAACCCCTAAACCTAAGTCTAACCCTAACCCTAACACCCCCTAATTTAAATATAATTTAAATAAATCTACATAAAATTACTATCATTAACTAAATTATTCCTATTTAAAATTAAATACTTACCTATAAAATAAACCCTAAGCTAGCTACAATATAACAAATAGTTACATTGTATCTAGTTTAGGATTTATTTTTATTTTACAGGCAAGTTTGTATTTATTTTAACTAGGTAGAATAGTTACTAAATAGTTATTAACTATTTACTAACTACCTAGCTAAAATAAATACAAAAGTACCTGTTACAATAAAACCTAACACTACACTATAATTAAATAAATTAAATACAATTACCTAAATTAAATTAAATTAGCTAAAGTACAAAAAAAACAAACACTAAATTACAGAAAATAATAAACAAATTAAAGATATTTAATCTAATTACACCTAATCTAATAGCCCTATCAAAATAAAAAAAAGCCCCCCCAAAATAAATTAAAAACCTTAGCCTAAACTAAACTACCAATAGCCCTTAAAAGGGCCTTTTGTGGGGCATTGCCACAAGGTAATCAGCTCTTTTACCTTTAAAAAAAAAAATACAAACAAACCCCCAACAGTAAAACCTACCACCCACACAACCAACTCCTCAAATAAATTACTAACTAAAAAAACCTAAGCTCCCAATTGCTGTGAAAAGGGCATTTGGATGGGCATTGCCCTTAAAAGGGCAGTTAGCTCTTTTGCGGCCCAAAGCCCTAACCTAAAAATAAAACCCACCCAATACACCCTAAAAAAACATAACACTAACCCCCTGAAGTTCGACTTACTGGGAGAAGTCTTCATCCAAGCCGGGCAGAAGTCCTCAACGAAGCCGGGAGAAGTCTTCATCCAAGCCAGGCGAAGTGGTCCTCCAGACGGGCAGAAGTCTTCATCCAGACGGCATCTTCTATCTTCATCCATCCGACACGGAGCGGGTCCATCTTCAAGACATCCGACGTGGAGCAACCTCTTCATCTGACGACTATCCGACGAATGAAAGTTCCTTTAAGTGACGTCATCCAAGATGGCATCCCTTAGATTCCGATTGTCTGATAGAATTCTATCAGCCAATCAGAATTAAGGTAAAAAAAATCCTATTTTTTCTACCTTAATTCTGATTTGCTGATATATACTGTATATAAGCATATACTGTACATATATATTTAGAGAAAAAACACAGTCCCCCATTGACCTCTATGTAAAGGCACTCCACAGTCCCTCAATTTAACCCCTTATAACTGCTTTGTGCAGTTTTGTTTTTTTTAAAAAAAGATGCTCATATTTATATTTTTTTTTAATGTACTGTCCTCTTTATTTTGGGACCAATTGGGGCAACTTTTTATTTTTAACCAGAAGTTTGCTTAGCGCAAAGTGAAACCGCAAGCTTGAGGTAGCATTAACCAGCCACTCGATTGAAGAGGATGCTTCGTGCTGGATGTCTTGAAGATGGAGCCACTCCGCGTCGGATGGATGAAGATAGAAGATGCCATCTGAATGAAGACTTCTGCCCGTCTGGAGGACCACTTCTGCCAGCTTGGATGAAGACTTCTCCTGGCTTCGTTGAGGACTTCTTGCCGCTTTGCTGAGGACTTCTCCCGGATTCGTTTAGGATGGATGTCCGGTCTTCAAAACTGTAAGTGGATCTTCAGGGGTTAGTGTTAGGTTTTTTTAAGGGTTTATTGGGTGGGTTTTAGTTTTAGATTAGGGTTTGGGCAATTGAAAAAGAGCTAAATACCCTTTTAAGGGCAATGCCCATCCAAATGCCCTTTACAGGGCAATGGGGAGCTTAGGTTTTTTTAGTTAGGATTTTATTTGGGGGGTTGGTTGTGTGGGTGGTGGGTTTTACTGTTGAGGGTGATTGTATTTTTTTTACAGGTAAAATAGCTGATTTCTTTGGGGCAATGCCCCGCAAAAGTCCCTTTTAAGAGCTATTGGTTGTTTAGTTTAGGATAGAGTTTTTTTATTTTGGGGGGGGGCATTTTTATTTTGATAGGGCTATTAGATTAGGTGTAATTAGTTTAAATATCTGATAATTTCTTTTTTTATTTTGTGTAATTTATTGTGGTTTTTTTTTGTAATTTAGGCAATTGTATTTAATTTAGGTAATTTATTTAATTGTAGTGTAAGGTTAGATGTTAGTGTAAGACAGGTTAGGTTTTATTTTACAGGTAAATTTGTATTTATTTTGACTAGGTAGCTCATAAATAATTAATAACTAGTTAAAATAAATACAAACTTAGCTGTAAAATAAAAATAAACCCTAAGCTAGATACAATGTAACTATTAGTTATATTGTAGCTATCTTAGGGTTTATTTTACAGGGAATTATTTAGTTTTAAATAGGAATTATTTAGGTAATGATAGTAATTTTTATTTAGATTTCTTTTAAATATATTTATGTTAGGGGGTGTTAGGGTTAGACTTAGGTTTAGGGGTTAAAAACTTTAGTATAGTGGTGGCGATGTTGGAGGCGGCAGATTAGTGGTTAATAACTGTAATGTAGGTTGTGGCGATGTTAGGGACAGCAGATTAGGGGTTAATAATATTTAACTAGTGTTTGCGAGGTGGGAGTGCGGCGGTTTAGGGGTTAATATGTTTATTATAGTGGTGGCGATGTCGGGAGCGGCAGATTAGGGGTTAATAATTTTATTTTAGTGTTTGCGATGCTGTAGGGCCTCAGTTTAGGGGTTAATAGGTAGTTTATGGGTGTTAGTGTACTTTTTAACACTTTAGTTGTGAATTTTATGCTACGGCTTTGTAGCGTAAAACTCATAACTACTGACTTTAGATTGCGTTACGAATCTTGCGGGATAGGCTGTACCGCTCACTTTTTGGCCTCCCAGAGCTTGTAATATCGGCGCTATGGAAGTCCCATTGAAAAAGGACTTCACGCAAATTGCGTAAGTTAATTTGCGTTAAGGTGAAAAAAGTGTGCAGAGCCCCTAAACCTGCTAGACTCATAATACCAGCGGTAGTGAAAAAGCAGCGTTATGAGCCTTAATGCTGCTTTTTCACTCGTACCGCAAAACTCATAATCTAGCCGTATATTATCCAAAATAAAAAAAATATAATACCCCCAAAATAAAAAAAACCTAATCTATAAACTACCAATAGCCCTTAAAATTGCCTTTTGTAGGGCATCTCCCTAAAGTTAACAGCTCTTTTCCCAAAAAATGAACAAATTCCCCCCTAACATTACAACCCCCCCAACCAAATCTACCCATTGCCCAAAAAGGGCATTTGCATTGGCATTGCCCTTGAAAGGGCATTCAGCTCTTTTTCAACCCATACAAAATAAAAATAAACCTTATCTAAATAAAATTTAAGAAAAATAACACTAACCCCAAAATAGGTATTCACCATTAATGAAATCTGGCGAAACATCTTCATCCCAGCAGCGAAAGATCTTCATCCATACGGGCCATCTTCTATCTTCATTCCAGTGGCTGCTCCGGCAAGGTCTCATCTTCATCCAGGCAACAGGTCCTACTAATGCGATCTCCTGCCGCACACTAAAGATTGAATGCAAGGTACCCCTTTTATATAGGGGCACCCTTGCATTCCTATTGGCAGAAAAATTTAAATCAGCCAATAGGATGAAAGCTGTAAAAAAGTTTAAAGGACCCAAATGATAAATCCAATGGTGTCCATATGACAATGGGTAACCAAGAATAAATCAGTTAAAGGATTTCTACGGCTAGATAATGAGTTTTGCGTTACGAGGGATGCGGTGCTAACTTGCAAGTTATTCTCACTGCTCCCTTTCCTACAGCGCTGGTATTACGAGTTTTTACAAACCCGGCATTAAAAGACAAAAAATGAGTGTAGAGCAAAATTTAGCTCCATATCTCACTCCAATACCAGCGCTGATTAAGTAAGCGGTGAGCTGGTGTAACGTGCTCGTGCACAATTTCCCCATACGTATCAACGGGGAGAGCCGGCTGAGAAAAAGTCTAACACCTGCAAAAAAGCAGCGTATAACTCAATAACGCAGCCCCATTGATTCCTATGGGGAAATAACATTTATGTTTACACCTAACACCCTAACATGAACCCTGAGTCTAAACACCCCTAATCTTACACTTATTAACCCCTAATCTGCCGTCCCCGACATTGCCAACACCTGCATTATACTTATTAACCCCTAATCTGCCGCCCCAACATCGCCGACACCTACATTATATTTATTAACCCCTAATCTGCCGCCCCCAACATCGTCGCCACCTACCTACACTTATTAACCCCTAATGTACCGTCCCCAACGTCACCGCCACTATTCTAAATCTATTAACCACTAAACCGCCACAACCCCGCATTGTAAACACTAGTTTAATATTATTAACCCCTAATCTGCCATCCCTAACATCACCGCCACCTACCTACATTTATTAACCCATAATCTGCCGCCCCCAACGTGGCCGCCACTGTACTAAATTTATTAACCCCTAAACCGAAGTCTACACCTAACACCCCCTAACTTAAATATAATTACAATAAATCTAAATAAAAATTAATATTATTACCTAAATTATTCCTATTTAAAACTAAATACTTACCTATAAAATAAACCCTAAGCTAGCTACAATATAACTAATAGTTACATTGTAGCTAGCTTAGGTTTTATTTTTATTTTACAGGCAAGTTTGTATTTATTTTAACTAGGTAGACTAGTACTAAATAGTTATTAACTATTTACTAACCACTTAGTTAAAATAAATACAAACTTACCTGTAAAATAAAACCTAACCAAAGTTATAATAACACCTAACACTACACATTAAATACAATTAAATAAATTAGTTAAATCACAAAAAAAACCCACTAAATTACTGAAAATAAAAACAAATTACAGGATATTTAAACTAATTACACCTAATCTAAGAGCCCTATAAAAATAAAAAAGCCCCCCCCAAAATAAAAAAAAACCTAGCCTAAACTAAACTACCAATAGCCCTTAAAAGGGCCTTTTGCGGGGCATTGCCCCAAAGTAATCAGCTCTTTTACCTGTAAAAAAAATAAAAACACCCCCCAACAGTAAAACCCACCACCCACACAACCAACCCCACAAATAAAATTCTATCTAAAAAAACCTAAGCGCCCCATTGCCCTGAAACAGCCCAAACCCTAATCTAAAAAATAAAACCCACCCAATACACCCTTAAAAATAACCCCCTGAAGATCGACTTACTGTTCTGAAGACCAGATATCCATCCTCAAGGAAGCTGCAGAAGTCTTCATCTAACCGGGCCAAAGTCCTCAACGAAGCCAGCAGAAGTCTTCATCCAAGCCGGGTGAAGTGGTCCTCCAGACGGGCAGAAGTCTTCATCCAGACGGCATCTTCTATCATCATCCATCCGACGCGGAGTGGCTCCATCTTCAAGACATCCGACACGGAGCATCCTCTTCATTCAGAGTCTTCTTAGAGAATTCTATCAGCCAATCGGAATTTAGGTAGAAAAAATCCTATTGGCTGATGCAATCAGCCAATAGGATTGAAGTTCAATCCTATTAGCTGATCCAATCAGCCAATAGGATTGAGCTCGCATTGTACTGGCTCATTGCATCAGCCAATAGGATTTTTTCTACCTTAATTCCGATTGGCTGATAGAAATCTATCAGCCAATCAGAATCTAAGGGACGCCATCTTGGATGACGTCACTTAAAGGAACCGTCATTCAGTAAGAATACTCCGGTTGAAGAGGATGCTCCACGTCGGATGTCTTCAAGATGGAGCCGCTCCGCGTCGGATGGATGAAGATAGAAGATGCCGTCTGCTGATGAAGACTTCTGCCCGTCTGGAGGACCACTTCGCCCGGCTTGGATGAAGACTTCTCCCGGCTTCGTTGAGGACTTCGGCCCGGTTAGATGAAGACTTCTGCCGACTTCATTGAGGATGGATGTCCGGGCTTCAGAACAGTAAGTTGATCTTCAGGGGGTTAGTGTTAGGTTTTTTTAATAGAGTATTGGGTGGGTTTTATTTTTTAGATTAGGGTTTGGGCGGCAAAAGAACTAACTGCCCTTTTAAGGGCAATGACCATCCAAATGCCCTTTTCAGGGCAATGGGGAGCTTAGGTTTTTTTAGTATTTTATTTGTGGGGTTGGTTGTGTGGGTGGTGGGTTTTACTGTTGGGGGGGTTGTTTGTAATTTTTTTTACAGGTAAATGAGCTGATTACTTTGGGGCAATGCCCCGCAAAAGGCCCTTTTAAGGGCTATTGGTAGTTTAGGCTAGGTTTTTTTTTATTTTGGGGGAGCTTTTTTATTTTGATAGGGCTCTTAGATTAGGTGTAATTAATTTAAATGTCTTGTAATTATTTTTTTAAGTAATTTACTGTTTTTTTGTGATTTAGCTAATTTAATTTAATTTATTTAATTGTTTTTAAATTAATGTATTTAGTTGTAGTGTAGTGTTAGGTGTTAGTGTAACTTAGGTTAGGTTTTATTTTACAGGTACATTTGTATTTATTTTAGCTAGGTAGTTAGTAAATAGTTAATAACTATTCTACCTAGTTAAAATAAATACAAACTTGCCTGTAAAATAAAAATAAACCCTAAGCTAGATATGTAACTATTAGTTATATTGTAGCTAGCTTAGGGTTTATTTTATAGGTAAGTATTTAGTTTTAAATAGGAATTATTTAGTTAATGATAGGAATTTAATTTAGATTTATTTAAATTATATTTAAGTTAGGGCGTGTTAGGGTTAGGGTTAGACTTAGGTTTTTGGAGGCGATGTCCGGAGCAGAAGATTAGGGGTTAACAATTTTATTATAGTGTTTGTGATGCGGGAGGGCCTCGGTTTAGGTGTTAATAGGTAGTTTATGGGTGTTAGTGTACTTTTTAGCACTTTAGTTATGAGTTTTATGCTACCACGTTGTAACATAAAACTCATAACTACTGACTTTTAAATGCGTTACGAATCTTGACAGGATAGGGTGTACCGCTCACTTTTTGGCCTACCAGGACAGACTCATAATACCAGCGCTATGGAAGTCCCATAGAAAAAAGGGTTTACAAAGTTTACGTAAGACGTTTTGCTGTAAGGCCAAAAAAGTGTGCGATGCCCCTAAACCTGCAAGACTCGTAATACCAGCGGTAGTAAAAAAGCAGTGTTAGCACCTGTTAACGCTGCTTTTTAGCTTACTGCAAAACTCGTAATTTAGCCGTTAGTATGTTTATACACAGCAAGTAGATTTGCTCAGTTGTAAAGCAGTCAAAAACGTTGTGTCATTGTTTGCAGTTAGACCATCAAAATTTGGTACCTTCCACTGCGCATGCACGCATGTCCATGTACGCCTCTTTAACAATGAAAGAGATGATAATTTGGCTGTCCATTGAAATCTGCTACCTAAAGATGTGTGTATAGTTTTAATTACATAATCACATTCCACACATACTTTTCAAACATATGTGGAGTGGGTTATGTAATTTTGAGCATGAGCTCATTAAGGTAGCAAATTTCGATGAGGGAGCAAAATCCAACAGGACACCGGTATTAGCATTGTGAAGTCTGGAGGAGCAGTGAAATGAGATGTCACTCCCGCAGTGGAAACAGCTGAGGGTCCGGTGAGCACAGCATGATTATATGCACTATGGAAATATGGTGAGCTGTAGTTTGTTATGATCGACTCTTGAAGGACTGTACTAATAATTTTAATATCACAAGAGCCGTTTCAATGCTTTTTTTTCATCAGAGAAAATCTACTTGCTGTGTATATACACACTAACTTTGGTGAAAATCCTTTCGCTGATTAACACTTGGTTAACCATTGTCATATGGACAGCATTGGATTTATCAATTGGGTCCTTTGATCTTTATACAGGATTTACTGGCTGTGACATGCCAGTATTGGATGTTTTGTGATACAGTTACAAGCAGGCTATTCGCAAAATAGGTTGTAATTTTATGACTGCATAATTTGGGTGATTCTTTTGAGAATTTTGCTAATAATATTTTTAGATATGTTTTGTATCAATAAAAATATCGACTGTGATGGAATAGATTCTTACTTATTGATTTAGTGTCACCTACCTTGTATTGAATTAAGGGGTACGAGTTAGTGCTGGATTAGGCCCTACTTGCTAATATTTTTTCTTTTTGATATATTTTAATTCTTTGGTCTTCGAGCATCGGAGGACTAATAACATTATCAATAGTCCTCTGTTAACTCCACTATACATCAAATCCCTTTGGGAACTGGTAAATCTTAATAAAGAATGATAACCATGATTCACCAGTATTCATTCAGAGGAACATGTGACCCCTCATTTAAAAGATGGTATTCTACCTTTAGACTGAGGTGTTACATGTCCAGGGATAATTTTCAGCACTAGCCAGCATAGTTTTAGAAAGAGGAAGCTCAGAGAGACATGTATTCGGAGGATAAAATAAAGAGGATAACGTCCTTTTTTAATCAAATAGTAAGCATAGGATGCACTTTATCACTGCAATAAACAGTCATCATTTACCCAACTGGTCACCAGAATGCTTTTTCCTTGAGGGAGAAAAGTGCTATTGTGGTGCTTCTCCTACAAATAAAAATACGTGTTCAGTTATATCTTCTTTTGAAAAAGGGACATTCCCTTATTTGAATAAGAGGTAAACTGTACCTGTATTTTGTAGGTGATCACAGGGATGACGATGCTAAGGGAGGATCATTCAGAGTCATTGTATTGTCATAGAAAACACACTTACCCTCTTCTGCTGAGTCCTGAGATAATTTAGAGTTTGGATTTTGACAAATGCATCTTTCTTACAATATTTATGGCATCTCCATAGTTAGTGAGTTTATTATTATCAATGATTTTATATTGCTGAGCCTCTTTGTCAGCTATATTCATTTTTATTTGATGCAGCAACAAGTTTATTCTTTAATTTAATTGCTCTCCAATACTGCTCTAAAAGATGTATCTATTATGTAGCAGAATTAAATTAATTCTTAAGGCTCTTCGTGTTCTGTTCTGTGACACATACTGTTCAAAGTAATTGAAATTCTATCACAGCGCTGTGGTGTTTAATAATAACTTGTTGCTCAAGATTTATTGTCACCATGTAAGACACCTTTAGTATGTGGAGTTATTGAGGGTTTTCTTTGTAATTCTCAAGTCTCTTTTTATATTTTTTGTGTTTTCAAAAGGATTTTTTTTATCCATAAACACACTGAATCCCTATCTTATCTTTTGGAAAGGCAAAAGAAAATGCTGCATTCAATGCTTTCTACTGCTTTGCTAATGTGTGATATTATATTTATACATATATATATATATATATATATATAGCAATTAAGCACTGCATTACAAAATAAATATTTTCAAATAATTTAAAAATGACATTGTATTAGCACAATCATAAGGTTTTGCTAATCAAAAACAGTTCATGGATACACCTCTTAAAAAGTCTGGTTGAATACATGTTCCAGCTCTCAACTAACTAATCACTGTATAGAATTCTGCAGGCATTGGTAAATTTCACCATACTTAAGTATTATAGAGACACTCCAGCCTTTCTGGTGAAAGTGGAAAAGTACACTTTTCTAAGGTATTTTTCAGCAAAAGCAGTTGGACAATGAGAGAATATTACAGATTTCCCTAGCATTTACGGTGATATTAAGGGCCCGATAATAAAAAAAATTGCAGGCATAGAGACGTTACACAAAATCTTTTTTTTGCATTATATTGTAATCTGACTTCCCTATTTGAGAGGAACAGTCCCTGATTCTGAGCTCTGCCCCGCTGTCCCTCTAAGACAATCAAATGTCTCTATTTGCAGAAATCCCCTTAATCCTACCCACAGAGCACCTTGAGACAGTCACAAACTACTCAGACACACCCACTGACCACTCAGACACACACATTCAATCCTGCCCACTAATCACCCATGATTCCACCCTCCCAGCAAAGCTCCACCCCCAAAACAGTAACAGGCTCCCATCAACCTCCTGAGTCCCTGATACCCAACCACAAATGTTGTGATGTATGTAATGTAGGTGTCTCTCTGTCAAACCTAGAGCCCTGCATAAACAGATAAACAGTTGTCAGCTGAAATTTGTGTTTATCTTTTTATTGGTTCTTTTTTTGGGGGGGGGGGGGATGTACCATGCAGTACTTAAAGGGCCACTAAACCCAAAATCTTTATTTCATGATTCAGATAGAGAATACAAATTTAAACAACATTACAATTTACTTCTATTATTTATTTTGTTTAATTTTTTAGATATCCTTAGTTGAAGAAAAAACAATGCACATGGGTGAGCCAATCACATGAGGCTTGTATGTGCAGCAACCAATCAGCAGCTACTGAGCTTATCTGGATATGCTTTTCAGCAAAGAATATCAAGAGAATAAAACAAATGAGATAATAGAAGTAAATTAGAAAGATGTTTAAAATTGCATTCTCTTTCTAAATCATGAAAGAAAAAATGTGGGTTTCATGTACCTTTAATAATAATAATAATAATAATTTATAATGTCGCCAGACCAGACAAGTTTCAGAGAAATCTGTATCTTAAGATCAATGGCTCTTTAAGTATTTTTATAATAAGAATAGTATGTTATTTTAAATCCACAGAACTCCTAATAAGGATCATTATGTCTGATTTAAAGGTCTGAACTGATACTTGTTCTCCAGAAAATAATAGTAAGCTAGAAATCAGCAGTAGTTAAAGAAATGAAGCTTAATAGCATATTATATAAAACTGGCACTTCAAAGAAGACCCAAAAAACAATTATTGTGCTTTGAGATACTGAAGAATGTCTTATTTTTCTCCAAATATAATCGCTATATATTTCAAGGTGGTATTGCTGCAAAGCTGATGGTATTGGGTTACTTACATAACATATTAACAAGCTTAAAATGGATGTCTGAGTCCATATGGACATTATACACAAAATAGTAGATATTGTACAGAACATGTATTATGGGGGGAAAAAAGTTAATTGCTGTTTTTGGCATAGACTATTTCTCTTGTAAGGTGTATCCAGTCCACGGATCATCCATTACTTGTGGGATATTCTCATTCCCAACAGGAAGTTGCAAGAGGACACCCACAGCAAAGCTGTAATATAGCTCCTCCCCTAACTGTCATAGCCAGTCATTCTCTTGCAACTCTCAACAAGCAAGGACGTTGCAAGAGATAGTGGTTAAATATAGCTAGCTTATTTTCTTCAATCAATAGTTTGTTATTTTTAAATAGTACCGGAGTTGTGCAATTTTATCTCAGGCAGTAAATAGAAGAAGAATCTGCCTGAGGTTTCTATGATCTTAGCAGGTTGTAACTAAGATCCATTTCTGTTCTCACATATGTCTGAGGGGATTACACAGATGAGGTAACTTCAGCGAGAGAATGGCGTGCAGTTTATTCTGCTATGAGGTATGTGCAGTTATAATTTTTTCTAGGGATGGAAAACACTAGACAATGCTGCTGATACCGGATTAATGTAAGTTAAGCCTGAATACAGTGATTTAATAACGACTGGTATCATGCTTACTCCCAGGGGTAATACCCTTATGATATTACAATATAAAATGTTTGCTGGCATATTTAATCGTTTTTATATATGCTTTGGTGATAAAACTTTATTGGGGCCTAGTTTTTTCCACATGGCTGGCTTAAATTTTGACTAGAAACAATTTCCACTGTTGTAGTATAAAAGTTACAGTTGGTGCAGTTAAAATTACAAACTGTGACATCTAGCTTCCCTCAAAGGCCTTCTGAATGCTATAGGACATCTCTAAAGGGCCCAAAGGCTTTCCAAAGTCGTTTATTGGGGAAGGTAGGGCCACAGCTTGCTGTGGCAGATGGTTGTTTCTGTTAAAAAACGTCTATTTTGGTTTTTTGATCCGTTTTTTGAACTAAGGGGTTAATCATCCATTTGCAAGTGGGTGCAATGCTCTGTTAGCTTATTATACACACTGTAAAACATTTGTTTGATTTACTGCTTTTTTTCACTGTTTTTCAAATTCTGACAAAATTTGTTTCTCTTAAAGGCACAGTACCGTTTTTTATATTTGCTTGTTAACTTGATTTAAAGTGTTTTCCAAGCTTGCTAGTCTCATTGCTATTCTATATAAACATGTCTGACATAGAAGAAACTCCTTGTTTATTATGTTTAAAAGCCATGGTGGAACCCCCTCTTAGAATGTGTACCAAATGTACTGATTTCATTTTATGCAATAAAGATCATTTTCTGTCTTTAAAAAATTTAGCACCAGAGGAATCTGACGAGGGGGAAGTTATGCCGACTAACTTTCCCCACGTGTCAGACCCTTTGACTCCCGCTTAAGGGACTCACGCTCAAATGGCGCCAAGTACATCTAGGGCGCCCATAGCGTTTACTTTACAAGACATGGTGGCAGTCATGGATAATACACTGTCAGCGGTATTAGCCAGACTACCTGAACTTAGAGGTAAGCGAGATAGCTCTGGGGTGAGACAAAATGCAGAGCATACTGACGCTTTAAGAACCATGTCTGATACTGCCTCACAATATGCAGAAGCTGAGGAAAGAGAGCTTCAGTCAGTGGGTGATGTTAATGACTCAGGAAAGATACCTGATTCTAATATTTCTACATTTAAATTTAAGTGAACACCTCCGCGTGTTGCTTAGGGAGGTTTTAGCTGCTCTGAATGACTGTGATACCATTGCAGTGCTAGAGAAATTGTGTAGACTGGATAAATACTTTGCAGTGCCGGTGTGTACTGATGTTTTTCCAAATACCTAAAAGGTTTAAAGAAATTATTAATAAGGAATGGGATAGACCAGGTGTGCCGTTCTCTTCCCCTCCTATTTTTAGAAAAATGTTTCCAATAGACGCCACCACACGGGACTTATGGCAGACAGTCCCTAAGGTGGAGGGAGCAGTTTCTACTCTAGTAAAGCCTACTACTATCCCTGTCGAGGACAGTTGTGCTTTTTTTTTTTAGATCCAATGGATAAAAAATTAGAGGTTACCTTAAGAAAATATTTATTCAACAAGGTTTTATTCTACAGCCCCTTGCATGCATTGCCCCTGTTACTGCTGCTGCGGCGTACTGGTTTGAGTCTCTGGAAGAGGCTTTACAGGTAGCGACTCCATTGGATGACATACTTGGCAAATTTAGAGCACTTAAGCTAGCCAATTCTTTTATTCTGATGCCATTGTTCATTTGACTAAACTAACAGCTAAGAATTCTGGTTTTGCTATACAGGCGCGCAGAGCGCTATGGCTTAGATCATGGTCAGCTGACGTGACTTCAAAATCTAAGCTACTTAACATACCCTTCAAGGGGCAGACCCTATTCGGGCCTGGTTGAAGGAGAATATTGCTGATATCACTGGAGGAAAAGGTCATGCCCTTCCTCAGGACAGGTCCAAATCTAGGGCCAAACAGTCTAATTTTCGTGCCTTTCAAAACTTCAAGGCAGGTGCGGCATCAACTTCCTCTAATAATAAATAAGAGGGAACTTTTGCTCAATCCAAGACGGTCTGGAGACCAAACCTGACCTGGAAAAAAGGTAAGCAGGTAAAAAAGCCTGCTGCTGCCTCTAAGGCAACATGAAGGAACGGCCCCCTATCCGGGAACGGATCTAGTAGGGGGCAGACTTTCACTCTTTGCCCAGGCGTGGGCAAGAGATGTTCAGGATCCCTGGGCGTTGGAAATTATATCCCAGGGATATCTTCTGGACTTCAAAGCTTCCCCCCCAAAAGGGAAATTTCACCTTTCACAATTATCTGCACACCAGATAAAGAGAGAGGCATTCTTACACTGTGTACGAGATCTCCTAGTTATGGGAGTGATCCATCCAGTTCCAAAGGAGGAACAGGGACAGGGTTTTTACTCAAATCTGTTTGTGGTTCCCAAAAAAGAGGGAACCTTCAGACCAATTTTGGATCTAAAGATCTTAAACAAATTCCTAAAAGTTCCATTGTTCAAGATGGAAACTATTCGTACCATCCTACCACTGATCCAGGAGGGTCAATATATGACTACAGTGGATCTAAAGGATGCTTATCTTTACATTCCGATACACAAAAATCATCATCGGTTTCTCAGGTTTGCCTTTCAAAACAGGCATTACCAGTTGTAGCTCTTCCCTTGGGATTAGCTACAGCCCCAAGAATCTTTACAAAGGTTCTAGGGTCGCTTATGGCGGTCCTAAGGCCGCGGGGCATAGCAGTAGCCCCTTATTTAGACAACATCCTGATACAGGCGTCAAACTTCCAAATTGCCAAGTCTCATACGGACGTAGTACTGGCATTTCTGTGGTCGCATTGGTGGAAAGTGAACAAGGAAAAGAGTTCTCTATCCCCACTCACAAGAGTTTCCTTTCTAGGAACTCTGATTAGATTCTGTAGAAATGAAAATTCACCTGACGGAGTCCAGGTTATCAAAGCTTCTAAATTCCTGTCGGGTTCTTCATTCCATTCCGCGCCCTTCGGTGGTTCAGTGTATGGAAGTAATCGGCTTAATGGTAGCGGCAATGGACATAGTGCCGTTTGCACGCTTACATCTCAGACTGCTGCAACTATGCATGCTCAGTCAGTGGAACGGGGATTACACAGATTTGTCCCCTCAACTGAATCTGGACCAAGAGACCAGGGATTCTCTTCTCTGGTGGCTATCTCGGGTCCATCTGTCCAAAGGTATGACCTTTCGCAGGCCAGATTAGACAATTGTTACGACAGATGCCAGCCTTCTAGGTTGGGGTGCAGTCTGGAACTCCCTGAAGGCTCAGGGATCGTGGACTCAGGAGGAGTCTCTCCTTCCATTAAATATTCTGGAACTAAGAGCGATATTCAAGGCTCTTCAGGCTTGGCCTCAGTTAGCAACTCTGAGGTACATCAGATTTCAGTCGGACAACATCACGACTGTAGCTTACATCAACCATCAAGGGGGAACGAGAAGTTCCCTAGAGATGTTAGAAGTTTAAAAAATAATTCGCTGGGCAGAGATTCACTCTTGCCACCTATCAGCTATCCATATCCCAGGTCTAGAGCACTGGGAGGCGGATTTTCTAAGTCGTCAGACTTTTCATCCGGGAGAGTGGGAACTCCATCCGGAGGTATTTGCACAACTGATTCATTGTTGGGGCAAACCAGAACTGGATCTCATGGCGTCTCGCCAGAACGCCAAGCTTCCGTGTTACGGATCTAGGTCCAGGGATCCCAAGGCGACACTGATAGATGCTCTAGCAGCGCCCTGGTCTTTCAACCTGGCTTATGTGTTTCCACTGTTTCCTCTGCTCCCTCGACTGATTGCCAAGATCAAGCAGGAGAGAGCATCAGTGATTCTGATAGCACCTGCATGGCCACGCAGGACCTGGTATGCAGATCTAGTGGACATGTCATCCTTTCCACCATGGTCTCTGCCTCTGAAACAGGACCTTCTACTTCAGGGTCCTTTCAACCATCCAAATCTAATTTCTCTGAAGCTGACTGCCTGGAGATTGAACGCTTGATTTTATCAAAGCATGGCTTCTCCGAGTCAGTTATTGATACCTTAAGACAGGCACGAAAGCCTGTCACCAGGAAAATTTACCATAAGGTATGGCGTAGATATCTTTATTGGTGTGAATCCAAGGGTTACTCATGGAGTAAGGTCAGGATTGCTAGGATATTATCTTTTCTCCAAGAAGGTTTGGAAAAAGGATTGTCAGCTAGTTAAGCGTCTGGCAGATGTTCCAGACGTTCAGGCATTTTGTCAGGCTTTAGTTAGAATCAAGCCTGTGTTTAAACCTGTTGCTCCACCATGGAGCTTAAACTTGGTTCTTAAGGTTCTTCAAGGAGTTCCGTTTGAACCTCTTCATTCCATAGATATCAAGCTTTTATCTTGGAAAGTTATTTTTTTGGTAGCTATTTCCTCGGCTCGTAGAGTCTCTGAGCTATCTGCCTTACAATGTGATTCTCCTTATCTGATTTTTCATACGGAACAGGGTAGTCCTGCGTACCAAACCTGGGTTCTTACCTAAGGTGGTATCTAACAAGAATATCAATCAAGAGATTGTTGTTCCATCCTTGTGTTACACAATCTGGACGTGGTCCGTGCTTTAAAGTTTTACTTACAAGCTACTAAAGATTTTCGTCAAACATTTGCTTTGTTTGTTGTCTACTCTGGACAGAGGAGAGGTCAAAAGGCTTCAGCAACCTCTTTTTCTTTTTGACTAAGAAGCTTAATCCGCTTAGCCTATGAGACTGCTGGACAGCAGCCTCCTGAAAGTATTACAGCTCATTCCACTAGAGCTGTGGCTTCCACTTGGGCCTTTAAAAATGAGGCTTCTTTTGATCAGATTTGCAAGGCGACGACTTGGTCTTCGCTTCATATTTTTTCAAAATGTTACAAATTTGATACTTTTGCTTCTTCGGAGGCTATATTTTGGAGAAAGGTTTTACGGGCAGTGGTTCCTTCCATTTAAGTTCCTGCCTTGTCCCTCCCTTCATCTGTGTACTTTAGCTTTGGTATTGGTATCCCACAAGTAATGGATGATCCGTGGTCTGGATACACCTTACAAGAGAAAACACAATTTATGCTTACCTGATAAATTTATTTCTCTTGTGGTGTATCCAGTCCACGGCCCACCCAGTCATTTTAAGGCAGGTAATTTTTAAATTTAAACTACAGTAACCACTGCACCCTATGGTTCCTCCTTTCTCGGCTTGTTTTCGGTCGAATGACTGGCTATGACAGTTAGGGGAGGAGCTATATTACAGCTCTGCTGTTGGTGTCCTCTTGCAACTTCCTGTTGGGAATGAGAATATCCCACAAGTAATGGATGATCCGCGGACTGGATACACCACAAGAGAAATACATTTATCAGGTAAGCATAAATTGTGTTTTTAGATTGATAATGCCACAAAAATGAAAGCAATTCTCTGTATTTCAGAGATATTTTTCAGACTTTATCAAGAAAAGCACAGATCTCACTATGCACTGTAAACTCATTTATTTTAGTATACAGTCAGTAAAGAAGGTCATATATTCTATAACCCATAATTATAAAAGGTTTTGCTGTGAAGAGTAAAATATTTGTCCAGGAATCACAAGCTGAAATTTGAGATGTTATTTCTAAGATTAGTATAAGTATAGATTGCTTCAGAGACTTCTTAAGCTATCAGTTTCTTTTTTAGAACTGTCAGTCAAAGTCATATTTATCAGTTATGTGGTAACAGAGTTTTAAGACTTTTTTAAGTGATCAGTCAACCTCACAAAAATAGCTATTTCAGAAATGCAGGTTTTAACTATTTTAAATCCAGGCACCAATAGTCAGATATCAAATGTTTATAGATAAACTGTATGTGTTTGTGTAAATTATTCATTAAATAACAGATAAAAAACATATTGATATTTGCAAAATATTTTCTTCAGATGTTTACAAACATGGACCTAAATTACAAGTGTTGCGGTACGGCTATACCGCTGAAAAATTGGCCTTTGCGAGCGGAATATTCAGCTCACCCATATTTTTAGCCTATACCGCAACTCTCCATTCCGCACTCACAAAATGGCTTTTAACTGTGGAATTTTTAGGTCACCCGTATTACAGGTTGTGCGGTACGGCAATTACGCTAGCGTTAAAAGCTTATACAGCCACGATCCATTCCGCTATAAAAAAAACAGCAGTTTCACAACACTCATAACAAAAATGTTACAAAGTACACTAACACCCATAGACTACCTATTAACCCCTAAAACGCCATCTCCGCATCGCAAATACTATAATAAACCTATTAACCCCTAATCCGCCGCTCACCCACAAAGCCAACACTAAATTAAAGTATTAACCTCTAATCTGCCACCCCCGCATCGCCAACACTAAATAAACCCATTAACCCCTAAACCGTCGACCCCCCACATCGCTAACACCTAAATAAAACTATTAACCTCTAATCTGCCGCACCCCACATTGCAAATTCTAACCTAAACCTAATTACCCCTAAACCGCCAAACACCAACATCACGACTACCTAAATAAACCTATTAATCCCTAAACCGCCGGCCCACCACATTGCAACAAACTAAATTAAACTATTAACCCCTAAACCTAACACCCGCTAACTTTAAATTAAACTTAAAATATAACTAGCTTCAAATAAATAAAAAAAATTACCTGTGAAATTAAAAAAAAACTAAGCTTAAACTATAAATAAACCTAACATAACTATTTTTTAAAAAAATATACAAAAATAAAAAAACTTTAATTACTAAATTAAAAACTCCTAACACTACGAAGACAAAATAACTAACATTACAAAAAACAAAGTCTAACATTTCGAAAAAAAATAAAAATATAAGATTACAAAAAATTATAAACAAAATTATCCAAAATAAAAAAATTACACCTAATCTAATAACCCTATAAAACCAAAAAAGCCCCCCCAAAATAAAATAAAAACCCTAATCTAACAATAAACTACCAATAGCCTTTAAAAGGGCCCTTTGTAGGGCATTGCCCTGAAGCAATCAGCTCTTTTTTTTAGATTAGGGCGTTTTTTATTTTTTAATGCCCTTTTAAGGGCAATGCCTATACAAATGCCCCTTTAGGGGCAAGGGTTAGCTTAGGTTTATTTTAGTTAGGTCTTTTTTATTTTGGAAGTTTGGGTGGGTGGGGGCTTGTATTGTTAGGGGGGACTTTGCAATTTTTTTGCAAAAAAGAGCTGATTGCTTCAGGGCAATGCCCTAAAAAACATATCATTTTAAGGGCTATTGGTAGTTTATTATTAGATTGGGGGGTGTTTTTATTTTGGGGTGGCTTTTTTGTTTTTATAGGGGTATTAGATTAGGTTTAATTTTTTATTTTGGATAATTTCCTTTATTATTTTTTGTAATCTTAGATTTTTTTTATTTTTTGTAATTTTAGACTGTTTTTTCTTGTAATGTTAGGTGTTTTTTTTGTTGTGTTAGGATTTTTTAATTTAGTAATTTCTTTTTTTTATTTTTGGTATATTTTATTTTTTTAAAATAGTAATGCTAGGTTTATTTGTAGTTTAAGTTTAGATTTTTTTTTATTTCACAGGTAAGTTTTTATTTATTTGAAGGTAGTTATATTGTAAGTTTAATTTAAAGTTAGAGGATGTTTGGTTTAGGGGTTAATAGTTTAATTTAGTTTGTTGCAATGTGGGGGGGGCTGGCGGTTTAGGGGGTTAATAGGTTTATTTGAGTATTTGCAATGCAGGGGCAGCGGATTAGGGGTTAATAGTTTTATTTAGGTGTTAGTGATGCTGGTGGGCGGCAGGTTAGGGGTTAATAGTTTTATTGTAGTGTTCGCGATGTTGGGGGGCGGCTGTTTCGGGTTAATAACTTTATTTAGTGCCGGCGATGTTGGGCCTCTAAGCAAACACCCTCCTGGCCGAAAATGCCAGAACTAAGTCATTCCTTTCCAGTGGAGGCTCATTCATATGGGCAACATGGGCTCTGCCCCATTATTTAAAATGCTCCTAAAATGTATCATAGTCTTTATGCTTTTCATTAACTCTTATTTTTTATAATAATCATTTTGCTTTTCATTCACATATACATTGTATTTTTAATATAATAGAATATAGTATATTTAATATAGTATAATAATATTTGTAGGCAATAAATACTTTTTAAAAAATCCATCAGACAGGAGTGAAGGTTTGTCCATAGACATTTGTATGCAATTCTTACTTCCTTTTTCTCCTATAATTAATATTAAGAACATCTCCATCTAGTGGCTTTAATAGTTCAGCGCAGGGCTAGAAGCCATTAAGCCCCAACAATGTCCTACATAACTTTTCATGATTTGTTGTTATTTTTGGAAAGTGTCTTTTATTGGGAAGTTAACAACAGTTTAATGGTTAGTCAGTTAATGTGGTGTTGTCTTGCAGGTGTGTTACGGTTGAGGGTCTCTTGAGTACAAGCAAAGAGAAACTTAGACCTGGGGGCATATTAAGCTGCAACACTTTATTGCTGGTTGTTATTGGCGATAGAAAATCTTACACTGTGTTGTGAGTGGGAAGTTAGCCCATAAAAATGGTAATTTTTAAACTTTTTTTTCTCTAATGACTTCTATGGGGAAATACGCGAACGCGATATTTGATGCTAAGATTTTCGCTAGTCGGGTTACCGCTTGCGCAAAATAAAGTTTTTTGGAACATGTAGATGCATTTTTTACAAGTTTTATTAGTTGTTTAAATATTGTCAAAATATGTGTACAATTTTAGTCTATAAAACAATGGGGGCTGCCATGTTGTAACTTAGGTTATCTTCTCTACTTTGGCCATTTAGAAACAGTTATAAATAGGTAACTAGAGTTTGCAGCCAGTGACTGTGTGGAATATAACAGTGTTTTGCGCTTCCATTTCTAACATGAACTGAAAAGAATAGAATAACAGGAAAAGGGGACAAATCAAATAATGCAAGTATATTGCAGAGGGGTTTTTTTTACATATACAATTGATTTAAAAGTCTTTAAAGTACTAATTTAAGATACAGAGAACAAAAATGGAACTTTGCGCTAAAAAGTTTTGTCTTTATAACAAACAAAAATAGGCTGGAAATGCTAAACTTAACATTCAAATTCCAAGTTAAAATTCAATTTCAAATGGCACACTATAACAATAATTTATGCAATAAAAATGTTTTTAAATAATATTGTTGCATATGCTCTGTGTTTCCAATTCTGAGTCATGTTAATTTGTGAAAGTCATTAACTGCAAACTCAACTGTGAAATTGATGGCTAATATTTATTTATTTTATTAATAACACAGCAAATATTCTATGCACCTGAAAAAAAAGCAAATTTGCATTTTAATTAAAGCATTTAAGTTACCAGAATGAAGCCCTAGGTATTAGTAATGGAGATTTCTAATTTAAATCTTGTACAAAACAATCATTTTTATAATATACAATGCATGCCCTAATCTAGTGTGGTAATTATATGTAACTTTCCTTTTTTGTCAATATTTTTTTATTGTTATTATTATTGTTACATTAGGAATTATAAATGTATTCTATTTATATACAGATTCACAATTGTTTAAATTAGTATTTGGCTTCTAAATTAATCATAGACCTTGTAAAAACACATTTTTAATTTTTTTTCCTAAAAAACAAAAAACGAAAGTGCTGATATGCTAATCAAGATAAGTGAATTTAATATAAAAATATACAAAATGTAAGCATGCATATTTCTTACATAAAGGTGGTGAGAGTCCACGAGCCATTACTCCTGGGAAACACCTCTCCTGACCACTAGGAGGAGGCAAAGACGCCAAAAAGGCTAAGAGCCCTTAAAAACCCCTCCCACCTTACTGGAAACTGGTTTTATCTTTTCCTCCGCAGGAGGAAGGTGAAGTATGAAGGTGCTCTAGATGTTATTCAGAGAGAGGGGTCCTCAGACCCAATGTGAGTTAGTCACAGACCGGCCACAGGTATCACAGGGATCGTTCCCTAGACTCCTCCTGTTTGATCATTGTTATACTCCATATACATAGTTCCTCTGCTGTCACGTGTACAGCACTGGATTGGCTGTCCACTAGAAGCAGTAATTTCCTACATATGGTAAGTCCAGTAGTGTGCGTGACTAATAGGTGAGTATGGGTGTTTATTTTGTAGGTACTCATTTAGCCTATAGGCTATTAGTAGGTACAGTTGGGATTGTACATCATAGCCAGGGGACATGCATTTGTATATTACTTTGGGCTTTAGTCATTATTATAGAATTCTATATCCTATATGTATTAACGCATGTCAGATTTTGTAGCATGCTATTAATCATTCACTCTTCTGGTATTTGTGCTCACCGGATTTTTTAAATTTAGCCCTCTATTTTTTCTTCTTTTTCAATTAACACTGGACTGAGAAGAGATCTAAAGCTTTTATAAAAAAAGCGCCGTGAACCCATCTGGCCCTGACGCCTTGTTATTCTGCATCTGCATGTGCTTGAGCACTGCGAAAAGTTCTTCCCTTGTGAATGGGGTGAGAAATCTTTTTTTGGCAGAATCATCTAGAGAGAGAAAGTGGAGTTTCTTCAATAAAGTATATATGGTTTGTGTTGGGGATAATTGGGCATTCTCAGCAGAGCTCAAATTGTAGAGCTCAGAATAGTACTTGGCAAAGGCATCATCTATAGCCTTTGGAAAGGTATAGAGCTTACCAACAGCATTAATAGCAAAGATCCTAGAGGCCGAAGTATGTTGGCCAAGATTGTGGATGCCTTATTTCCTTGTTAGTAGAGAAGTGTTTTGAAGCGGGCCTGAGCTGCCTGGATCCTTTTTAATTCTGTATCTTTAATTGAGGCTCTCAGTTTCCAAATTTCCTCTGCCATCTAGGGAAAAGGGTTCATTTTGTTTAAGGTTTCTTTTGCTCTCAGGGTAGACACCAAGAGTCCCAAGGGAACACTCTTCTTGAATTTCAATTGAGCCTGTCTCTGAATACAGATCCCCCTGATATAAGCTTTCAAGGCTGCCCATAAGACCTGATAAGTGGTCTGTGAGAATGTATTATGAAGAAGAAAATCAGATATAGAGATCTGCATAAGGGGTTTGAATTCAGGGTCTGCCCACAGACTGCTAAGCAATATCCAGGTAGGATGGGAGGATTTTTTAATGTCTGTGAGTAGCGTAATCACGTGAGTAGCGTCATGGTCGGACCAAGAGCATGTGCAGATGTGGGCTTGCCAAACATCAAAAAGTTTAAATTGAGAGATTATGGATCTAAATTTAGCAACCAAATTAACTGTGCAGGAGTCCACCTACCCCCCCCCCCCCCTGAACCTTCTTATCCATGGTAGATTCCTAGACCAAGTTGAAATCTCCTACCTGGATCAGGGTACCCATCCTGAGAGGTTACAACCTGGAAAGGAGTAGGCGTAGAAAGCTGGGCTGAAATTGGTAAGGTGCATAAAGGTTAACAAGTGTATAGAGAGTACTATTGAGTCTACAAATTAATATGAGAAATCTACCCTCCTCATCTATTTCTATATGGATTTTTTCAAATCCCACCTATTTATGGATCAGGATAGCCACTCCATTCGACTTCTCAGCATAGGAGGCTAGAAATATTTTGGGTTAGTCAGGGGATTTATAGGGAAGAGAACTGGTTCAATGGTCTCCTGCATAAAAACAACCTGAGTCTGAATTGATTTAATATAATTAGTCAGTAGACTTCTCTTAGTGGGGGAATTAAGGCCTTTAGCTTTCAAAGTTGCGAAGGGTAATGTTTCTCATACTGACGCCATTAGGAAACAAGGGGGAGGAAAAAAAAGCAGAGAAAAGAGAGAAGACAGAGGAGGAAAACAAAGTGAATGGGAATTAGGACTCACTCGACCAAGAGCCTGAAGTCAACACGGGGGTCCCTCTTATGGAGTGAATGGTTTCAAATTTTGAAGGGCTTGTACGTCTGGGACAAACACTAATGTTTTATAAGGGGGGAAGTGGTGTTAGGAAATGATGGAGATAACTATTATTATTATTATTATTATTATTATCGGTTATTTGTAGAGTGCCAACAGATTCCGCAGCGCTAACACCCCTTTAAAGGGAAAATGATCAATATATGGTCTAAGGGACTCAAGCTAGACTGCCATATGGGGAAAGAACTCGTAGTCAGAGTGTTTTGCATTAAAGACTTTCTCATGGCCTAGTGTCAATCTAAGAACTAGCAAATATGGTAACATTAATCTGGGTAAAGGCACAACTAATAGAAATAACAACCTAGAATTTTCAGAATATTGGAGGCAAAGAACAAAAGTGCAGCTTGGAGTCAAATAATCACCAAATGAATATAGGTCTAGAAACTCCAATTAAATGCACATCTTAAAGTCCTAGATAGGGTTAGAAGTTATAGACATAGCATGTAAACATAGGCCTAATAATTCTAGGTAAAGGCACAACTGTATGTTAAACAAGTCTTAGACATAGGTGAACCAAGTGAAACTAAATATTAAAGAATAATAACAATAACAGTGTTACGAATTGTTGGGGGATCATCCTCCAGAGGGTTAACCAGGGCTATTTTGCCTGGTCTCAGGAGTCCTCATGAAGCTGCAGCTTTGTCCGGTGAGCCTTGAATTAATGGGTTCTGATTAGGTTTATGGGTCTCCGTCCTCAATGGGGACCTGGGAGGCGCTGGTTTCAAATTCAAGGCTGAAGGTTGAAGGGGGCGTGAAGGTGGAATTTGGTGGAGCGGAACAGGTTGGATATTAATGTCCCAGTTTTTCAAGAGGGCTAGGCCCTCAGTAGTGGTTAGCACTGTATGGGTGGTTCCATCTTTAGGGATGATCAGCTTGGTAAGATAGCCCCATCTCTACCTGATGTTCTGTTTTCTCAGAGCTTGGGTGATAGCACAAAAAGTTCTCCTTTTCTGGAGAGTATAGGAGGAAACATCAAGAAATATGGTGATTGACTTGAATTTGTCCGCTAGAGTGGGGTTATTGGCCATTTCAGGATCTTCTCTTTATGGGCGAAGAAGTGGTGCAATATAGTCCACTCACCTTCTGACATAGGTAGTGTTGCTCAGCAGGACCCAACGGAAAATCTGGCCAGCCTTCCTACGTCGCATGCCCCTACCAAGCCAAGCCCTGACTCTCCGGAGGGAAACGAGAAGCTGGATGTGGGAACACAAGGTCCGGAGGCTCCAGTACTGGCCTGCATGTTGGCAATTAGGTTGGCCGCGGCACCAGTTGCTACTTCTGTGTCTTCTAGGTGTTAGTCTGCTGTCAAGTTCAGCTCCGGAGTGGAGCACTCTCTATTTTTTAATCTTTGCGCATATATTTTACATTTTGTGCGCATCAGGCCTGGAAGGTTAGCTTGTGTCAGTTTTTTCTCCGTAAGCTCTTGTTTTGTATTTCTATTGTGCGCTATTGACACATGTGTCAGCTTTTTAGCACGCTTCGTTTTTTTTCACAAGCTTTTTTTGTCACTTTGTTCATTTGTTCATCTGTCAGTTACCTGCTTTTTATTTTTTCCTTCTCTGTGCCAGGTTAGAGCTCTTTATCTTTTCAGCACTGCTGGATAAAGAATTAAAATTTCTATTTTTCATTGAGGGGGTAAGATTTTCAATTCTGCCAAGAGCTTAAATAGGGGTGTAGGATTTTTATTTTTTCCTGCCTTTATTTACTTTCATGATTATAATGCTTTAATCATTGATTTTGTTTCCACGTTTGTTTCTGTGGTTTCTTAAGGCCAGTTATTCATGATGGAGCATACTAAATCTGTCCTAACTACTGTGAATGTTACTACCTCAGAAGCTAGATCCACTGAATACTTTCCTCTAAAATTAACGGGACAGTCTACACCAGAATTTTTATTGTTTAAAAAGATAGATAATTCCTTTTATTACCCATTCCCTAGTTTTGCACAAACAACACAATTATATAAATACACTTTTTACCTCTGTTGTTACCTTGTATCTAAGTCTCTGCAAACTGCCCCCTTATTTCAGTTTTTTTGACAGACATACATTTTAGCCAATCAGAGCTGGCTCACTTGAACTCCACGTGCGTGAGCACAGTGTTATCAATATGACACACATGAACTAACACCCTCTAGTGGTAGAAAACTGTCAAAACAACCTGAGAGAAGAGGCGGACTTCAAGGGCTTAGAAATTAGCATATGAACCTCCTAGGTTTAGCTTTCAACTAAGAATACCAAGAGAACAAAGCAAAATTGGTGATAAAAGTAAAATGGAAAATTGTTTAAAATTACATTCTCTATCTGAATCATGAAAGTTTATTTTGGACTAGACTGTCCCTTTAAGTATGTGTTTTGCAAGATTGTTGATATTATACCTCCTGCTCAGCTTTGGAAATATTTTATGGATCATTTAATACATTCAGACCAATGCTGCTCTTGCTTCTAAGGGTATCTGTTTGTTTTAAACAAGGGAGTTCTTCAAATTTTGCTTCAGGATTTAAAGATTGTGCTCACTCTACAGTATCTGCAATGATGGCAGATGATTGCCTCCTTCAAGTAAGTGTAACAGGTCAGTGAGCTTATTTGATTTAAATAGAACTAAGTCTGTTAAGCTACATGTTTCTGAACCCGGTGCTTCTGAATCCTCTGAGAGTGAGGTATTTTCAGATTATCAGGAGTCAGTTTCTGATCAAGAAAAAGAGCCATCCTCTTTTCTGTTTAAGCTTGATAATCTTCATTTTATTTTGAGAGAAGTCTTATGTACTCTGGCTAGATTGACTACTATTCTTCTTGAGGATAGTACCTCTTTTAAAGACTCTATGTATAGAAAATTAAAATCTTTCCATAGAAAGGTTTTTCAGCTAGCAGGTTTTTTTTTTAGACCTGCAATCAGTATTGCTTGTGTTTCTACTCTATGGTGTGAAGTATGGTGTATTGAATTCTGATTTGGGCAGATATCAATCTTTGTTCAATCTCTGCAATTCCTATTCTAGGGGTGAAAAAATGGGAAGCAGATTTTCTCTGTCTCCAATCCCTTCATCTCAGGGGATGGTCTTTTCATCTTGAAGTTTTCAAACAGATTGTGGATCTGTGGTGACTTCCAGAAATAGATCAGATGGCTTCTCGATTAACAACAAGCTACCCAGGTTGTTTGCTAGGTCCAGGGATCCTCAGGCGGAGTTTGGGGATGCTCTAGTAACTCATGGTTGTTTTGTCTGGCTTACATTTTTCCTCACCTTGTTCTATTGCTAATCAAGCAGGAAGTCTCCTTAGTAATTCTGACTGATCCAGCCTGGCCTCATAGAACCTGATTTACAGTTCTATTTCAGATGTCCAGTTGTCCTCCTTGACCTGTAAACTTGTGTCAAAAACTATTTATCACAAGGTTTTCAATGCCTTTTTTTCTTGGTGTGTGGAGCATGGATTTAGGTGGCACTCTTTTAGAATTCCTAGAATTCTTCAATTTCTTCAAAGTGGTTTGGATAAGGGTTTATCCACCAGTTCTTTAAAGGGCCAGATTTAGACTCTTTCAGTCTTATTTCACAAGAAGATTGCTCAGTTTTATTTGGCTTTAGTCAGGATTAAGCAAGTGTTTAAACCAATTTCTCCTCATTGAAACCTTAATTTGGTTCTAAGAGTTTTGCAGGTTCCTTCTTTTGAACCTATGCAGAATTTGGAAATTCAGATTTTGTCCTGGAAGGTTTTGTTTCTTTTTGGCCATTTCTTCTGCTAGAATAATGTCTGAATTGTCTGCTCTTTCTTTCCCATGCTGGGGCTGAGAAACGCGTTGTATCTTAAACCTTTGCTTGTTTATGTTTTTAAATTTGTTTTAATATTTGTTTTTAATAAATTAATTTGTATACAAGCGCTGGTTCACTTTCATCTATAGCAGTATATACTGCTGCAACTGACTTTCCATATTTCCACCTGGAAGAGCAGGTTCCTCCTGCTTTGGCCTGCCTACACCTGTAGAGGGTTAGCTGGTACACCCCAAGTTACTAGCCTGCACCTACTAGTACATACGTGTACTAGGGCCAAATGTGAGTACCCACCTGGCTTCTTAAATGTTTTAATTTGGTTCAACATATTGTCTCCTGTCTTAGAAGAGAGAAAAGAGCCACAAGTATATGTTGCATGACATTGAGTTACATGTATGATCATTCTGACCTCCATTCATAAAACAACCTGAATTTTGCCATAATAGACATAAACATCTAATACTGTATAAGTGCATAGATATCTACCCATGTGCAATAGAATGTTCTCCTATTCCTCTGTCATTAAACCCCCTCCCTTATGACAAAGAGTTCTTGACTTCTATGCATAATGATGTCAGTATATTTATGAAAATCTTAGCAGTATTCTCTAAACAATGTGTAAGTATATGGCAGGGAATATATTTAACAATCTTCCTTTAAACTAAACCTGCAATCAAACATACATTTATTAAGACAATAAAATTAATCTAAATATCTGAATTCTTTATTATTAGTAAATAACTATGAACATGTTGATACGTACATATTTGTAATGATTAGAATATGAGTCAATATTATATGCGTTAAAACAAAAACTATTTAAAATATGCTATGCAAAGCTCATGCCAATTTACTTTAAACCCAATCTTTCATTCAGAGCTGCATTTAAAATATTACAATGAGACCTAAAACAGCAGTTACAAACATTCAGCAATATGATTTACAGTGTTAATTTAAGCAATAGGATAATATATATATTCTGCTATTTAACTGCAATTTATCCTAATACCAAATTAACTGACAATATCAGAACTTGCATAGATGAGTTACTTAGCCAATCAGACACAGATTTAAACAATACCTAGGCTTATGACTACCAATTTAAAATACAATATACTTCACCAAATAAACAGCAATCCAGTTTCCAATATTTCTTAACAGGTCCAATTCACCTCAGAAATTCAAAATTGGGGTAAAGCATATGGAGTCCAATAGTAGGTGTGTGCTTTTGATTAATAACTGCAGCAGTTACTCCTTTCTGGATCAGTCAACACAACAACCTCTTTCCTTTTAGTCTCTATGCTGAGGTTTAAATCATCTGATTTCACCCCTCCCCTTTTTGATTATTTATCAGTCATTGGTGAATATTGGAAACGCCCACGGCCTTGTCTTGGATTAGTTCTTTGCAACTGAACATGGATTGGTTTATTTGGTAAATGTGTTGTCAAGGAAATGCATTCTTTGCAACAACCAATCATCTCATGGTTGCAATTCCACATCATAACACTAGGTGGCAGCAGACGTACAAACAAACAAATACAACAAGACCATCTCTAACATTTTTAAGCAAGTTAATTTTTTTTTTTCATAAAATGGTTATTTAATCAGATCACACTCTCTGCATTAATCATATATAACCCCAATTACAGATGGTTAATATTAGGTTATTTTTCTGATTATCCTGATACCAAATATGTTATATTATTAACATTTTATTATATTAAGGTAATTTAATACTGCTAATTATTAGCTTAAAATGCATTATAATTTTATCAGTATTCTGGCATTTCTTTGCAAATAACAGCTTATTTTTATATCTCCAGATTGGTAGTATTTAAAACTCCTGATATTTGCATTCACCCAGATATAGTATGTGACATTTCTGTGTATTTCTTCCTGAATACATAAATCCTGTTTATGTTGATCTGAAATAAAAATAAATGTTAATAATCACTTCTCTTCAGGTCCATAAACATCTATTCATGTTCTTAAACACACAGAGGCTAAGATATTCATGCCTTCTTTTACTTTCCATATATATATATATATATATATATATATATATTTAGATGTTAATATTTTATATCACATAAATATACATCTCATATCCATTAAAATATATATATTTCCCTGGCATTATATTTTATTTGAACTCTAAATAGTTATTTTGAAATCATAATGTAAGTCATGTGCTTCCTCTATGTTATCCTAACCCAGACACAATGTCTATGTCACGTGTATTCTGCTGTTATCAGCCACACACTTAACAGGCAGCTGTCAATTTTCAGCTCCTTTTGTTGGCAGGAAGTTCATATATGAGTGTGTATCCAGGCTCTTCTTCTTTTGCTCACCACATGGGGTACAGAGTGCTATGGAATTTGCACTTCCTAATTAAGAAGCAAATGTTTTCCTTTGTTTCTTGGGACCTGTTGTCTGTAGCTCAGCCTGGAGATGTATATTCAATTTGTGAAGGTTTCTGTCTGACATCAGAATTTAAACCTTATTCCAGTAATATCTGATACAAATATGGTTTCATACATAAACATATTTCCCTGTCCTATTGACATACATATATATATAAATATGTATTTACCTGTGCCCTGACAATGAATTTGGCAAGAATGTGGGCATGAACATAAGCTAAGGAACAAAATACATCATTTAATTTAGATAAAAACATAAGGGGTCATCTTAAGTGACATAGATCTTAACCAACACATTGTTATTGAACATTTTAGCTACACTCTTCTTTCCTGATAAAAGATGCAGCATTAATTATTAGGTATGCTTGACATTCTTCAATATTCTTGTTTTCTCATGACATGAGCTTGATTGTTAGGAATTGAAAGACACTCTGGGGCCTCTACTCTAGGACCCACCCCAAAAGCAGTAGAGGCTACAGAAGGAGGTGAAGAAGAAGATATAGTGTTCCAGGTTCTCTTCCTTGCTCCTCTATAGTGATGCTGTAATGTAAAAAATGCATTTCACATGCAACAAAGAGTTTAACTTGGAACCCCCATCTGTACTGGATATTCTTGTTTCCCAGAGTTTGTGTAATTTTCATGATGATCTTAGAATGGTCTGGAAACAACTTTAATAGACCTTAAAAATGTTCTTAAAGGGTTATTAACTGAAGCATTTCTATTTAAAAGAATATTTAAAAGAAAGTTTACATTTTTTTTGGGTGCGGGGTTCTATGTTTTGGGGATGTTTTTGATGGAAGATCCCAAAAATAGGGGTTCGTATTTAGAGTAGAATTCACCAGTGTTTAAATTTTAGGAATCATTTAGTGAATTTACAAATGGGATGAGTTATCACGTTGGGATTTAACAATTAAGGGGGTAATGTAAAGGGATGTTTTTGTCCTATCTTTGTGAATCAGGGTTATTGGTGTAATTGTAATTTGGGAGTCAATTGTCTTTAGGGTTATTAGCTGTGATTTTGTTAAGCTGTAGTTCTCTGTACTTATGGTTTGGGGTGCAGCTGTAAGGAGCATCTGCTCTTTAGCGACCCACACAGAATACTAACAATTTGTAAGTCGGTCGAAAAATGTCTGAAGTAGTAGCTCCATTTAGCAGCAAGATCTAGGCCAAAGTAAATTGTTATTTATTTGATAAATGTTTTATATTAAAAATACTATTCTCCCTAAATTATGTAAGTGGGAATGGGCAGCAGTGCATGTGCAACCCATCTTACACAGGGCAGAGTGGCAGCATGTTCTGCTTTCTTGCAAAGGGCAGAAGAACACCTTCAAATTCACTGCCTATCAACTCAAAGAGAGCGGCTGCTAAACATTAGCTTTTAAAGCAATTTGAGTTAAAGGGACAGTCTACACCAGAATTTTATTTTTTATTGTTTTAAAAGATAGATAATCCCTTTATTACCCATTCCCCAGTTTTGCATAACCAACACAGTTATAATAATATACTTTTAATCTCTGTGATTATCTTGTATCTAAGCCTCTGCAAACTGCCCCTTTATTTCAGTTCTTTTGACAGACTTGCAGTCTAGCCAATCAGTGCCTGCTCCCAGATAACTTTACGTGCACAAGCACAGTGTTATCTATATGAAATACGTGTACTAACACCCTCTAGTGGTGAAAAACTGTTAAAATGCATTCTGAAAAGAGGTGGCCTTCAAGGTCTTAGAAATTAGCAGATGAACCTTCTAGGTTAAGCTTTTAACTAAGAATGCCAAGAGAACAAAGCAAAATTGGTGATAAAAGTAAATTGAAAAATTGTTTAAAATTACATGCTCTATCTGAATCATGAAAGTTTATTTTGGCCTAGACTGTCCCTTTAACCTCAATTTTTACTACACATTGCAAAAAATATTATTGATTTTCTATGCCTTTAATCTCTATCTAATATTTTTTTATATATTTAATTTATTTTAATTTTATTTGTTTTGCTTAACTATAAGTAGCCTCACAAAAAAATGATGTTTTTATTCAATAAAAGATTAATATACTCAGATACGTACCCATTTTATCTCTTTCACTCATGCTGAGATGAAATGCATTTTATCAAGTCATATCCAAGGAAGTCATTTAGTAGCAATCAATCACAGACAGAAACCACAGGCAAAAATCTTGGCTAACATTTCTCCAATTCAATATAAGTGAAGAAAATGAATAGTTATCTTATTTTTTTATTTAGGTAATTAACTTTTTCTTATCAACTTTAAGTTACGTAAGGTCTTCAGATCTGTTTAATTGCTGCAAATGTATTGTTATTATCAATCTAGGCTTGTAAAAATGGGTTTTTTTTTAACTAACATATTCTGATTGCAGATAAGAATCAATATGTCAATCATCTTGGTACATGCACCAATCTATCTAGAAAAATTTAGACAATAAATTGTATTACTTTCTAAAAACAAAGTTAGATTGTCTGCTATATGCATTTTTAAACAGGAATGCATTCAGTGCTTAAAGGGACACAGAACACTAAATACATTTCATTCATCTCCCTCTAATCATGGGTGCTGCCATTATGGAACCGAGTTTACTGCACATGTGTAAACAGGTCAGCACTGGAATGTAGTGAAGGTCCAGGATTTCAACATGGCAGAACCCATGACTAGAGGGAAGTGAGGAATAACCTCTGTACTATGCTGATAAAATGTGTTTAATCTTCTTTTAAGTAGATACATAGTACAAAGATATAAATATAGATAATAATATGTATAGGCCTAGATTTAGAGTTTGGCGTTAGCCGTGAAAACCAGCGTTAGAGGCTCCTAACGCTGGTTTTAGGCTACCTCCGGTATTTGGAGTCACTCAAAATAGGGTCTAACGCCCACATTTTCAGCCGCGACTTTTCCATACCGCAGATCCCCTTACGTCAATTGCGTATCCTATCTTTTCAATGGGATCTTTCTAACTCCGGTATTTAGAGTCGTGTCTGAAGTGAGCGTTAGACATCTAACGACAAAACTCCAGCCGCAGGAAAAAAGTCAGTAGTTAAGAGCTTTCTGGGCTAACGCCGGTTTATAAAGCTCTTAACTACTGTACTCTAAAGTACACCCATAAACTACCTATGTACCCCTAAACCGAGGTCCCCCTACATCGCCGCCACTCGATTAAATTTTTTTAACCCCTAATCTGCCGACCGCCACCTACGTTATCCTTATGTACCCCTAATCTGCTCCCCCTAACACCGCCGACCCCTGTATTATATTTATTAACCCCTAACCTGCCCCCCACAACGTCGCCGCCAGCTACCTACACCTATTAACCCCTAATCTGCCGACCGCAAAGCGCCGCCACCTACGTTATACTTATGTACCCCTAATCTGCTGCCCCTAACACCGCCGACCCCTGTATTATATTTATTAACCCCTAACCTGCCCCCCACAACGTCGCCGCCAGCTACCTACACCTATTAACCCCTAATCTGCCGACCAGACCGCACCGCTATTATTATAAAGTTATTAACCCCTAATCCGCCTCACTAACCCTATAATAAATAGTATTAACCCCTAATCTGCCCTCCCTAACATCGCTGACACCTAACTTCAAACATTAACCCCTAATCTGCCGACTGGAGCTCACTGCTATTCTAATAAATGTATTAACCCCTAAAGCTAAGTCTAACCCTAACACTAACACCCCCCTAACTTAAATATAATTTAAATCTAACGAAATTAATTAACTCTTATTAAATAAATTATTCCTATTTAAAGCTAAATACTTACCTGTAAAATAAATCCTAATATAGCTACAATATAAATTATAATTATATTATAGCTATTTTAGGATTTATATTTATTTTACAGGTAACTTTGTATTTATTTTAACCAGGTACAATAGCTATTAAATAGTTAAGAACTATTTAATAGCTAAAATAGTTAAAATAATTACAAAATTACCTGTAAAATAAATCCTAACCTAAGTTACAATTAAACCTAACACTACACTATCAATAAATTAATTAAATAAACTACCTACAATTACCTACAATTAACCTAACACTACACTATCAATAAATTAATTAAATACAATTCCTACAAATAAATACAATTAAATAAACTAGCTAAAGTACAAAAAATAAAAAAGAACTAAGTTACAAAAAATAAAAAAATATTTACAAACATAAGAAAAATATTACAACATTTTTAAACTAATTACACCTACTCTAAGTCCCCTAATAAAATAACAAAGCCCCCCAAAATAAAAAAATGCCCTACCCTATTCTAAATTACTAAAGTTCAAAGCTCTTTTACCTTACCAGCCCTGAACAGGGCCCTTTGCGGGGCATGCCCCAAGAAGTTCAGCTCTTTTGCCTGTAAAAAAAAACATACAATACCCAAGCCCCCCAACATTACAACCCACCACCCACATACCCCTAATCTAACCCAAACCCACCTTAAATAAACCTAACACTAAGCCCCTGAAGATCTTCCTACCTTGTCTTCACCTCACCGGGTTCACCGATCTGTCCAGAAGAGCTCCTCCAATGTCCTGATCCAAGCCCAAGCGGGGGGCTGAAGAGGTCCATGATCCGGCTGAAGTCTTCATCCAAGCGGGGCAAGAAGAGGTCCTCCATCCGATTGAAGTCTTCATCCAAGCGGCATCCATCCGGAGCGGAGCGGCAGCATTCTGAAGACCTCCGACGCGGAACATCCATCCTGGCCGACGACTGAATGACGAATGACGGTTCCTTTAAATGACGTCATCCAAGATGGCGTCCCTCGAATTCCGATTGGCTGATAGGATTCTATCAGCCAATCGGAATTAAGGTAGGAATATTCTGATTGGCTGATGGAATCAGCCAATCAGAATCAAGTTCAATCCGATTGGCTGATCCGATCAGCCAATCAGATTGAGCTTGCATTCTATTGGCTGATCGGAACAGTCATTCGTCGTTCAGTCGTCGGCCAGGATGGATGTTCCGCGTCGGAGGTCGTCAGGATGCTGCCGCTCCGCTCCGGATGGATGCCGCTTGGATGAAGACTTCAATCGGATGGAGGACCTCTTCTTGCCCCGCTTGGATGAAGACTTCAGCCGGATCATGGACCTCTTCAGCCCCCCGCTTGGGCTTGGATCAGGACATCGGAGGAGCTCTTCTGGACAGATCGGTGAACCCGGTGAGGTGAAGACAAGGTAGGAAGATCTTCAGGGGCTTAGTGTTAGGTTTATTTAAGGGGGGTTTGGGTTAGATTAGGGGTATGTGGGTGGTGGGTTGTAATGTTGGGGGGCTTGGGTATTGTATGTTTTTTTTTACAGGCAAAAGAGCTGAACTTCTTGGGGCATGCCCCGCAAAGGGCCCTGTTCAGGGCTGGTAAGGTAAAAGAGCTTTGAACTTTAGTAATTTAGAATAGGGTAGGGCATTTTTCTATTTTGGGGGGCTTTGTTATTTTATTAGGGGGCTTAGAGTAGGTGTAATTAGTTTAAAAATGTTGTAATATTTTTCTTATGTTTGTAAATATTTTTTTATTTTTTGTAACTTAGTTCTTTTTTATTTTTTGTACTTTAGCTTGTTTATTTAATTGTATTTATTTGTAGGAATTGTATTTAATTAATTTATTGATAGTGTAGTGTTAGGTTAATTGTAGGTAATTGTAGGTAGTTTATTTAATTAATTTATTGATAGTGTAGTGTTAGGTTTAATTGTAACTTAGGTTAGGATTTATTTTACAGGTAATTTTGTAATTATTTTAACTATTTTAGCTATTAAATAGTTCTTAACTATTTAATAGCTATTGTACCTGGTTAAAATAAATACAAAGTTACCTGTAAAATAAATATTAATCCTAAAATAGCTATAATATAATTATAATTTATATTGTAGCTATATTAGGGTTTATTTTACAGGTAAGTATTTAGCTTTAAATAGGAATAATTTATTTAATAAGAGTTAATTAATTTCGTTAGATTTAAATTATATTTAAGTTAGGGGGGTGTTAGTGTTAGGGTTAGACTTAGCTTTAGGGGTTAATACATTTATTAGAATAGCGGTGAGCTCCAGTCGGCAGATTAGGGGTTAATGTTTGAAGTTAGGTGTCGGCGATGTTAGGGAGGGCAGGTTAGGGGTTAATACTATTTATTATAGGGTTAGTGAGGCGGATTAGGGGTTAATAACTTTATTATAGTAGCGCTCAGGTCCGCTCGGCAGATTAGGGGTTAATAAGTGTAGGCAGGTGGAGGCGACTTTGTGGGGGGCAGATTAGGGGTTAATAAATATAATATAGGGGTCGGCGATGTTAGGGCAGCAGATTAGGGGTACATAGGGATAATGTAAGTAGCGGCGGTTTACGGAGCGGCAGATTAGGGGTTAATAATAATATGCAGGGGTCAGCGATAGCGGGGGCGGCAGATTAGGGGTTAATAAGTGTAAGGTTAGGGGTGTTTAGACTCGGGGTACATGTTAGGGTGTTAGGTGCAGACGTAGAAAGTGTTTCCGCATAGCAAACAATGGGGCTGCGTTAGGAGCTGAACGCGGCTTTTTTGCAGGTGTCAGGTTTTTTTCAGCTCAAACAGCTCCATTGTTTCCTATGGGGGAATCGTGCACAAGCACGTTTTTGAGGCTGGCCGCTTGCGTAAGCAACTCTGGTATCGAGAGTTGAAGCTGCGTTAAATATGCTCTACGCTCCTTTTTTGGAGCCTAACGCAGCCTTTATGTGGACTCTCAATACCAGAGTTATTTTTATGGTGCGGCCAGAAAAAAGCCGGCGTTAGCTACGCGGGTCCTTACCGACAAAACTCTAAATCTAGCCGATAGTTTGTGTAGTAAAAAGGAATAAAAGAGAGAACTGAAATGTATGGTAGAATTATAAACCATTAAATGGCTTTCTAATTCATTGTGCGGTTGATTACAATTCAAAAGATTTATCTACAAAAATTTCCATAGACTTTAATGGTGATTTTCTGTTGAAAACCGTAAGTTAATGTTTTCCTAAAAGATTGTGATTAACCCCTGTATTAGAAAACATAATAACATGTTTGAATACTTTGTAAACTAAGATGAAAATGCTGAGAATGTAGTCTTTAAGGGATATGAAACCCAATATTCTTCTTTCATGATTCAGATAGTGCATGCCCTTTTAAATAACTTTCCAATGTATTTATATTATCAAAATGGATTCATTGTCTTGGTATCCTTTGTTGATGGAGCAGCAATTCACTACTGGGAGCTAGATGAACACACCAGGTGAGCCAATGACAAGAGGCATAAATGTGCAGTCACCAATCAGTAGCTAGCTCCTACTAAAGCATTGCTGCTCCTGATCATGCCTAGATATGCTTTTCAAATTAGATAATTGAAGTAAATTAAAAAGTAGTTTCAAATGGCATGCTCTATCTGAATAATAAAAGTTTAATTTTGACTTTACTGACCCTTTATTGCATATTTACCAATCATGCATTAAAAGATGCTTCCATCTTTGTCAGCTGTTCAAGATGCTGATACTAATGCGTGTTCTCTATGTGACCACTCACAACACAATACAGACTAAGGGCTAGATTACAAGGGGAGCACTAATTTAACATTTTAAATAACCAGCCATTACGATTGGCTGGTTATTGCTACCGCAAGCTTGTGGTAGCACGTTGCGCTAGGAAAATTAATCAGAGGTTAGACCTCTGGTTAATTAAAAAAATGTCCCCAATTGCCCCTCAAAATAAAGTGTTCATTTGTTTTTTAAAAATAAAAAATATGCACGATAAGGGGTTAAAGCGAGCAGAGCAGGGGTGTTAGAAAAAAAAATCACAGAAAAGTACCTTTACATTACATTGCGGTCTATGGGGACTGTGTTATCACTGTTAATATACATGCTTATATACATATATATTTATGTGTTAATATGTGTATATACATCTATATTTAAACTTTGCTGCGCTAGGTTATGTGCCGTGTCTATCAGCATCAGAAGAAGGCTCCCATTGGAGTCTATGGAAGCCTGCTCTCATGAACGCAAAGCATTCGCATTGCGCTCAACTTGTAATACTAGTGTACATTTGTGTGCGCAAATATCTCGCTCGTGAAAGCGCAATTTTGCACTCCACTCGTAATATGTCCCAAAGTGTGTGGTAGAGAATATGTAAGTACCACTTGTGGACAGTATGTATGTACTATTAAGTGTTATCAATGATATACTACGCTTGCCCCTTTTTTTTTATTTTGTTTCTGTAACATTTTAGATTTATGTTTGCATTCACTGTTGATTTGAAGGATAGTATTTTTTTACCCAAAATTAAAAGAACTGCTTAATACAATTAGATATTGTACAGTGCAGGCCCACTTTAATTCATTATTTATATTGCACCTTGTAAGCCGTGAGTTTAGAAGTGAAATCATTGGTATAGATCAATGATGGTGAACCTTGGCACTCCAGATGTTTTAGAACTACATTTCCCATGATGCTTAGGCACTTTGCAGTCCAGTCGAGCATCGTGGGAAATGTAGTTCTGAAACATCTGGAGTGCCAATGTTCTTCATCGCTGGTATAGATTATAACTTAAATACACATATCTAAAACGGCAAAAGATAAAAATCAAGCTACAGAAAAAAAGTATTAAGATTTATTTTCCACTTTTCAATTAGCAATTTCTATTAAATAACATTGGTGTAGAATTCTCATTGTCAGTGTTTTGGGAAGGTGAAGTGAAGCTAAACGTGAAACTATAGAGTGTGTGAGATGTAATAAGGCTCTGCTCTCTTTCTAATGTTTATCATTTCCACTACAGAAAATCACACTCACAATTTTATTTATTTTTCTTGCATTTCATTTGGTGGCTTTTACTCATAGCTAGGTATTTAATATGCTTGTGTACTGAAAAAGACACTCAAGTCAAATGAAACTTTCATGATTCAGATAGAGCATTTTAACAACTTTACAAAATATGTCTTTTTATATTTACACTTTTTGAGTCACCAGCTCCTACTTAGCATGTGCAAGAATTCACAGAATATACGTATATGCATTTGTGATTGGCTGATAACTGTCACATGATACAGGAGGAGTGGAAATAAATACAACTTTGAAATTTGTCCGAAAAAAATCTGCTACTCATTTGAAGTTCAGACTATGGGGCTGCCACACGTCGATAAATGCAGACAGCATACGCTGTCGTCATTTTTCATTGCACAAGCATTTCTCGTGAAATGCTTGTGCAATGCCGCCCCCTGCGTATCCGATCGGGCTGATTGCTGTCCGATGCCTCAGAGGTTATAATCGCTGCTTCTTAATTCCTGTAAATAGATGCATACAGGGCTTGATAAATCGGCCTCTAAGTGCTATTGCATTTTCTTTTTATCATTCAATTGTTCATTATGAAAATCTACTGTATTTACTGGTCCTTTAACATAACCTTTTTTCCAGCCAAAAACATGATTAGGCTTAGATTATAAGTGGAACATAAAAATCATAACTAGAGATCAATCTATAGGGCTTTAATTTTTACTTCCATATTGTAAGAGGAAAGTAAAATGTTAGAGCTCGAGTGAATTATTATTATCGGTTATTTGTAGAGTGCCAACAGTTTCCGCAGCGCTATAAACTTAGGCAGAGTACAACAACATATTTATAGGGATCAAATGGGTAGAGGGCCCTGCCAAGAGTCACAGTGTTGTAGTCAGCTCTTAAGAAGGTGATCTACAAACAGCTGGACTCTTAGGCTTACATGCTAAGGGGGTTCAAGGGGATAGCAATGGAGGAGAGGAACTGGTACAAAGAAAGGTTAGTGTAGGTAGTATGCATCCCTGAACAGTAGAGTCTTTAGGGAGTGCTTGAAGCTTTCAAAACTAGGGGAGAGTCTTGTGGAGTGAGGCAGAGAGTTCCACATGATGAGAGCCAGTCTGGAGAAGTCCTGTAAATGGGAGTGTGAGGAGGTAACAAAAGAGGAGGAGAGTAGGTGGTCATGAGCAGAGTGAAGGGGACGGGAGGGAGAGTATCTGGAGACAAGTTCTGAGATATAGGGGGGGAGCAGTGCAGTTGAGGGCTTTGTATGTCAGAGTGAGAATTTTATCTTTAATCCTAGAGGCAACAGGAAGCCAGTAAAGGGATTGGCAGAGAGGTGCAGAAGATGAAGAGCAACATGTAAGGAAGATGAGCCTGGCAGAGGCATTCATTATGGATTGTAAAGGAGCTAGGCGGCAGCTGGGGAGACCAGAGATCAGAGTTGCAGTAATCGAGGCAGGAAAGGACGAGAGAGTGGATTAATATCTTAGTTGTGTCTTGTGTAAGGAAATGTCTAATTTTAGAGATGTTTTTAAGGTGGATGCCAAGGTGGTAGCCAAGGACTGAATGTGAGGAGTGAAAGAAAGATATGAGTCAAATGTGACCCCAAGACATTGGGCATGTGGGGTAGGGGTAATGATGGAGTTCTCAACAGTTATAGAGAGATTGGGGGTTGAGATTTTGGAAGAAGGGGGGGAAATAAGAAGCTCAGTTTTGGAGAGATTTAGCTTGAGGTAGTGAGAGGACATCCAGGAAGAGATGTGAGAAAGACAGTTAGTGGCACGGGTTAGCAAGGAAGGAGATAGTTAGCAAAAAAAGGGGGTTAAATAAACTAGCGCTTAAGAGTTAATATCCCTTGCCCTATTCTCCTACTATCTACTTCCCAGATAGAAAGGTGTATAAAGTGAAAAAGTTATGGAGATTAGGCGCTTAATCTGCAAAAGGGATAAAGGTGTGTATGGAGGTCGTTAGCTAAATATGTAGAAAAAACTGGACCTTGGACAGAATAAGTGAAAAATTCTTCTACAATTTATTTTCAAAATAAAAACATGATAATACCAAGATAAAATAAATCACAATCCCTAAGTGTTGCAACACTATATCGATCAATTCATAAAATTTCTAAAATTCAGATATACATTTGTTTCATACACAAATAAAAGGATTTATCTGCTCTTTTGTATCCTTTGTTCAAAGATTTTAGATAGAATGTATTCTTTTATTTCAACACAATTAATAATATTTGTCTCTATTTGATATTTTATATCTATATTTCATCAACTTTAAAATTACAAATATGTAGCAAAAACTAACAATTAGTTAAAACAATTTAAATGCAAGATTATAAATGGTGTCCCCACAATGGCTGTTTACTTATATTGGTTGTAATTTTGTGTATCTAAAAAGTTCATCAAAGCATTTGTAAGTAATTGGAGATAAATTACTGAGGGCTGTGTTCTTTATCCTTATATTTATGTTGTGATATATTACGGTTTCACAGTTACCTCTTTGTATCCTCAGTGAGCTTAATTTGTAGAAAAGGAATGTTCCAAACAGTGTTTAGGGGTGATTTTCTTACCCTCTCTTGTGAGCTGTTACTACTCACGGCTTCCCAGCGGTTCCTATGTGTCCTCAGTTTGACTCTCAGACAAGGGGTTCCGGTAGGTAATTTTCTTTGTGTTACCTTGTCACTGGTCTTTGTAGAAGTGCTCTGATTACAGCACCAAACTGTAGACAATCCTTTTGTTTCTGTAACTTGCGCAAGTTAGCTTTTGTGTTTGTAGTTCCTCAATCTCCTGCACTTAAGTACTTCTGTACGCAGGAAAAAAACAGGCTTTTTCTTTCTTGGTGTTCACACAGATATCAACATGTTTCGCCAGCAACCCTGGCTTTATCAAGATCATCTTGATAAAGCCAGGGTTGCTGGCGAAACATGTTGATATCTGTGTGAACACCAAGAAAGAAAAAGCCTGTTTTTTTCCTGCGTACAGAAGTACTTAAGTGCAGGAGATTGAGGAACTACAAACACAAAAGCTAACTTGCGCAAGTTACAGAAACAAAAGGATTGTCTACAGTTTGGTGCTGTAATCAGAGCACTTCTACAAAGACCAGTGACAAGGTAACACAAAGAAAATTACCTACCGGAACCCCTTGTCTGAGAGTCAAACTGAGGACACATAGGAACCGCTGGGAAGCCGTGAGTAGTAACAGCTCACAAGAGAGGGTAAGAAAATCACCCCTAAACACTGTTTGGAACATTCCTTTTCTACAAATTAAGCTCACTGAGGATACAAAGAGGTAACTGTGAAACCGTAATATATCACAACATAAATATAAGGATAAAGAACACAGCCCTCAGTAATTTATCTCCAATTACTTACAAATGCTTTGATGAACTTTTTAGATACACAAAATTACAACCAATATAAGTAAACAGCCATTGTGGGGACACCATTTATAATCTTGCATTTAAATTGTTTTAACTAATTGTTAGTTTTTGCTACATATTTGTAATTTTAAAGTTGATGAAATATAGATATAAAATATCAAATAGAGACAAATATTATTAATTGTGTTGAAATAAAAGAATACATTCTATCTAAAATCTTTGAACAAAGGATACAAAAGAGCAGATAAATCCTTTTATTTGTGTATGAAACAAATGTATATCTGAATTTTAGAAATTTTATGAATTGATCGATATAGTGTTGCAACACTTAGGGATTGTGATTTATTTTATCTTGGTATTATCATGTTTTTATTTTGAAAATAAATTGTAGAAGAATTTTTCACTTATTCTGTCCAAGGTCCAGTTTTTTCTACATATTTAGCTAACGACCTCCATACACACCTTTATCCCTTTTGCAGATTAAGCGCCTAATCTCCATAACTTTTTCAAGGAAGGAGATAGGTCTGGTGCAGAGAAGTAGATTTGGGTGTCGTCGGCATACAAATGATATTGGAACCAGTGGGACTTTATTAGGGAACCTAATTATGACGTGTAGATTGAGAAGAGAAGGGGACTGAGGACAGAGCCTTGCAGTACCCCGACAGAAAGTGGTGACGGGGCAGAGGAGGCCCCAGAGAAGGCTAAACTAAATGTACGGTTTAACAGGTAGTAAGAGAACCACGAGAGGGGTGTGTCACAAATGCCGAAGGATTGGAGTGTTTGGAGCAAAAGAGGGTAGCCAACAGTATCAAAGGCTGCGGACAGATCAAGGAGGATAAGCAGAGAGAAGTGGCCTTTGGACTTTGCTGTAAGTAGGTCGTTGGTAACCTTAACGATTGCTGTGGAGTGATGGGGACGAAATCCAGATTGCAGTGGGTTAAGAAGGGAGTTTAATGTAAGGAAATGGAGTAGGTGTGCATATACTAGCTTTTCGAGAAGCTTTGAGGTAAGAGGGTGTAGGGAAATAAGGCGGTAGTTGGATGGGGAGGTTGGATCAAGAGTAGGTTTTTTGAGGAAAGGTGGGAACATTGCATGTTTCAGAGATGAGGGAAATATACCGGTGCTGAGGGAGAGGTTGAAAATGTGTGAGTATCGGGGTAAAGGTAGAAGAGAGGGAGGGAGTAGCTGTGAGGGGATAGAATCAAGGGGACAGGTAGTGAGGTGAGAGCGCAGTATAAGTGCAGAAACTTCTTCCTCAGTAACGCGGGAGAAAGAGCTAAGTTTATGGCTATGTGGATTATGGTTGATTGCGAGCGTTTGAGGTGGTGAGAGAATGGAAGCATGTTAAGAGCTGATTTTGTTTCTGATGGAGTCGATTTTGTTATTGAAGTGGCTGGCAACGTCTTGAGCTGACAGAGAAGTTGTATTAGGAGGCGGGGGTGGGCGGAGAAGAATATTGAAAGTATGATATATTCATACTACAAATATTGAATACCTAGGGTGACCTAACATTTGGTGGTCAGATAATAGGCCGTGCCAAATGCTTCACCTAACTGAGGGGATTTTGCGTGAAAACTAAGCCAAAGGTGCGCTAAAAAAAAAGAGAAGAAACAGTGTTCTTCACAAAGTCTAAAACTAGGTGTGATTTCATGCACTTAAGTATAGGGGACACATTAAAATAAAGTATTATACTAAGATAGATAAAATACATTTTTAATGAAAAATATGTCTGTGTTTTATATATATATATATATATAAATATATATATATATATATATATATATATATATATATATATATATATATGTCTAAATATGTAAATATGTGTATGTGTGTATGTATATATGTGTTTGAATATATGTGTATAAATGTGTATTTATGTGTTTATATGTGTAAATATGGATGTGCACACATACATACATATAAACACGTATATACACATATATAGACATACATAAAATATATGTACATACACTTTGAGACCATCCCAAATACCTTGACATCTAAAATATAATTTTTAATCAATATTAATATGTTTAATGTTTTGTTTTAATATAAATACTTGAAATTCCTGTGTTCTTCATTAAGAAGGAAATATATTTTTTATTTTTAAATAAATATTTCTATAAATATCTGTATATACAATATATATTTATATCTTTATATATTCATATAGATATATAGTTATAGATACATATATATACTGTATGTATGTATGTATATATATATATATATATATATATATATATAGACAGTATCTCACAAAAGTGAGTACACCCCACACATATTTGTAAATATTTTATTATATCTTTTCATGTGACAACACTGAAGAAATGACACTTTGCTACAATGTAAAGTAGTGAGTGTACAGCCTGTATAACAGTTTAAATAATAATAATCTAGGCCCATATTGGACAATTACAAAAAATTACAATTCATAACAGGTGTGTCACTAGTAACCCATTACCATGCACTGCTAGTTGCTTCATAGTGCGATCTAGTGGCCACACAACCTTTCACTTGAACAGTATATCTTTCTATATGCTCATCCACACCCTTGTCAATAATAAAACCTGTTAATTTATTTTTTAACAATACACCTTTGCCAACTGAAGGAGTGTAACCTTTACAGAAAGAATTCATGCCCACATCCATATTTAACACCTTAGAGTACATGATCTCTAGATTAAAAATCAATTTAGCCCTTTAACCCTTGTTTCATATTGTCACACAATCTTAATTTATCAACATGATTAATAATTTGCCAACTTAATTGTGCAACACTGTGTCCTGCATCTATAAAGTGACATGACACAGGTGCTTTTTATAACCACATCTTCTATTTGATTAGTGTTGATTTATTCTCTCCCTAGCATTCTTTGTCGTCTCACCAAGGTAAATACGAGAACAGGGGAATTTAATAAGAAAAAAACACATAAGATGTCTCACAAGTGTAATAATCTTGTATGTTGTATCTATATAATGTTCTAGGGTGGACAACGTTTTTCCCCTTTATCATTGAATTACAGTTTGAACATCCTATGTTCCCATTATTTTTCTTTGTGATATTTCATTCTCTTCTATTTCTAGGTGGACCTATATCTGTTCTAACCTACATATCCTTCAAACTCTCTACTGTTATAAGTCATTACTGGTAGTTCTTGAAATTAACGTATTTATGTATTATATACCGTTAACACATTCCACCATCTCCTTATGGTTTTAATTATCTTTCCACTATATAAATTATATTGTGATGTAAACACTAGTGCGTGGTTCATTTTCTTTGCCTTGTGCTCTTCTTTGTAACCTGCTTCTTTCTTTGTCCTCTTTATTTCATGTTATATGAATCATTTAGGGTACCCCATTTTTATGTCTGTCCCATTTCCTGCAATTTCTGCTATAGCTTTTCCTTGTTGCTTACAATTCTTTTTCCCCTTAAAGTTGACTTCTGGGTAATGAATTCCTCAAAATAATAGTGTGAAAAGTATTCCTGTCTGTCATTTTCCTGTATAAATCAAACTCTAGTGACTCATCTTTCTTGTATGTTCTAGTGTATAAGAAGTCCACTGATTCCAAAACTTGTACTTCAGAATTTAACTGTAACAAACAATCTTAGGTATCCGTCATCATCCCACCATACGCCAAACACATCATCTATAAATTGTCACCAGGTGGTACCATATTCTTTAAACAACTGATTGTCATACACAAATAATTCTTCAATTTGATTCATGTATAGATTGTCGTAGGATAGGGCATTTTTGGACCCCATTTCTGTACCCTTAATTTGTACATATCAATCATCCTGAGCAATAAATAGTTCCAATGTAGAACCAATCTATATAGAGGTTGTAAAGAGGTTATTGACAAATAATGGGTTATATACTATTAAGCAGATTTCATTGAGAAGCTTTTGCGTTTGGTTCTATATTGGGAAAATGTATTTGATTGATATATTATATTGGAAAAAGGCAGGTCTGGTTGTTGTATTTAGTCCATTAAGGAGAGAGGTTTTATTAACGGAACATAATCTCAGGTGCACATAATGTTATTAATTCTACTAAGTACGATATGTGATCTAAGAACTATAAATAGATAGCCCTTTGACTGGTAATAATGGGAATTTCCTCACTATAATAAAAAGAAATGTTCCTTCATGGAGGAATAATTAAATACATCAAAAATTAAACAAAAAGGAAAAATGGAAGGAAAAATGCAAAGCCAACCATGTAAGCCCATTTAGCTCAACTTTGGAGGATTGATTCAGAAAAACTGATTCTGTTATGTTGGATATAACGAATATGAGCATGAGGATTAACCTGATTGGAACAGACAATCTCTGACAATAAAGATCAAACAAAATGCTTGGACCAAAAACGTACAGGAATCAGTTAAGCAGAAAAAAACACTCAATTCTAGGACTGAATAATTTGAAAATAGGTCTAGGAGGAACATTTTGAGGATCCCAGAGTCAGTTAAATATCTTGTTGAGTTTATGGGAAAGACATCTCCCCAAGGCCTTAAAGAGAAAAATCACCCTTTTGAAGTGAAAGAGCCCATAGGGGGCCAGATTATGAGTGGTGCGCTAACAGTTACATGTGAGAGAAAAAGGGTTTATCACAGGTGTTTGCGCTCATTGGGTTTATTGCTCGTATTTCAAGCTGAAAGTATTTACGATCGCTTGAGCACATTTGAAGTTATTAGCATGTCCTCAGAGCTCTGGTTTACTGTTTCAAACAAAAACGTGTCACAAAACACATAAAAAATACATTACAAAGTACAGTTACACTCTTATTAACACTATCTAATACAATTATTATAAGGGCTCTTTCTCTCCCCCCCTCTCTTGCTCTATCTCTCCCCCCTCTCTTTTGCTCTCTCTCTCTCAACCCTCTCTTGCTCTCTCTCTTCCCCTCTATTTTGTGCTCTCTCACCTACCTCTCTTTGCTCGCTCTCTCTCTCCCCCCTCTCTTTTGCTCTCTCTCTCCCCCTCTCTTTTGCTCTCTCTTTCCCCACCTTCTGTTTTGCGCTCTCCCCCCTCTCTTTTGCTCTCTCCCATTTTTTTCGCTCTCTCTCCCCCCCTCTCGTTTGCTCTATCTCCCCCCTCTCATTTGCTATCTCTCCCCCCTCTCTTTTGCTCTCTCTCCCCCTCTCTTTTGCTCTCTCTCTCCCCCTCTCTTTTGCTCTTTCCCCCCTCTCTTTTGCTCTTTCTCCCCCTCTCTTTTGCTCTCTCTCCCCCTCTCTTTTGCACTCTCTCTCCTCTCTTTTGCTCTCTCTCTCCCCCCCTCTCTTTTGCACACTCTCTCTCACCTTCTCTTTTGCCCGCTCTCTCTCACCCTCTCTTTTGCTTGCTCTCTCTCTCTTTTGGTCTCTCTCCCCCTCTCTTTTGGCCTCTCCCCCCCTCTCTTTTGCACTCTTTCCCCTCTTTTTTTCTCTCTCTCTCCCTCTCTTTTTTGCTCTCTCTCTCCCCCCTCTCTTTCGATCTCTCTCCCCCCTCTCTTTTGATCTCTCTCTAACCCCCTCTCTTTTGCTCTCTCTTCCTTTTCTTTTGCTCTCTCTCTCTGTCTCCCCCTCTCTTTTGCTCTTTCTGTCTTTCCCTCTCTTTTGCTCTCTCTCCCCCTCTTTTGCTTTCTCTCTCCTCCTCTTTTGCTCTCTCTCTCCCCTTCTTTTGCTCTCTCTCCTCCTCTCTTTTGCTCTCTCCCTCCCCTGTAGTTTTCTATCTCCCCCCTCTTTTTGCTCTCTCTCACCCTTCTCTTTAACTCTCTCTCACCCCTCTCTTTTGCTCTCTCATCCCTCTCTTTTGCTCTATATCTCCCCTCTTGTGCTGCTCTCTCTCTAATGCAGACACTCAGACAGCCACGGCAGCTCCCGCCCGGCCCCGCCCCGTCACACTCAGACTCCGCCCATTCACACCCAGCTCTGCCCTCTTCATGACGCGGCTCCACCTCTTCACAGCCGGTCGGCTCTGCCCCTTCATGGATTAGGTGTCAGCAGCCAGCCCAGGTCAGTTTGTTGAAGGCCAGGTGTGTTTGTCCTCATACAGTCTCTACTGTGCATGACAGCTTCAGACGAACACACTTGGCCTTTTATATTATAGGATAGGCATATAAAAAATCCTTGCTCAAAAACCACTAAAGAGCAAGTAAGGTCTATTCATAATGCCCAGATTAATATAAACCCATTCACCAATAAAAAGTGCTGTCCAGAGTTCTGAACCAACAATAGCTTAGATGCCTTCTTTTTCAAATAATGATAGCAAGAGAACGAAGAAAAATTGATAATAGGAGTAAATTAGAAAATTGCTTAAAATTGCTGCTCTATCTGAATCATGAAAGAAAAAATTTGGGTTCAGTGTCCCTTTAAGAAAGATTGCTCCAAACAATACCGGGGATGCCAATAGATGACCGCGGTATTCACACCACACTCAAGGTCTGTCCGGGTCCTCTCACCCTTTAAGTTGATATTGCAAAAAAGGAAAAAGTACCTTTCCTTTAGATGTAAATTCGTTACAGGATCGGGTTATGTGGCTCTGCTAAACACCTTCAAGGACACTCTTTCTTGAGAGCTTGTATGATGAAATCAACTGGTCATAATCCTGCCTCCTGATTGGTGGAAAGGTTTCCTGTGTGTCTTTTGTGGCGTAAATGGTTACACTGTGTCTCCTTTGGTTACAAACAAAACAGGATAGTTCATTTTGTTATACCAAATTTGGCTTCACTTTTAACATACTTTCAGCAGATAATTAATTTAGAAATCAAAGAACAAAAATTACAATGCCAACTCTTTATTTGCATAGGCTTGCTGTGTTATTACTTTGAAACAGGATAAGTGGAGTTGGTCACTATAAAGTGAGAACTTTTCGAACTGGGTTTATATTAATCTGGGCATTATGAATAGACCTTACTTGCTCTTTAGAGGTCTTTCAGCAAGTTTTTTTTTATATATGCCTATATATTATATATAATTATGCAAGAGAATATGACAGTTTTGTTAGCTCACTGTATGTATTTGACTCCAGGTACTAATTCAGCATGTTAGTGATGTATACACAGTAGGTTTTTAATATATTCTTAAAAGTCACATATACGTAGTGGCCTTATGTTTTTATTTTGTGTATTTGGGATTCGGAATATGCTTAACAATGATCTCGATGAGGTCTTTAAATGGAAATTTGGTAAATCAATAAAAGAATAAGCTTTAATAAGTAAAAGAGTGCTGTATTCCCTTTCTGTGTAAAATAGAGGTGAGGTTATTCCCTCCTTACGGTATCTTTCTTTAAAGTTTTCTTAAAATTGTCTCTTTAAAGGGTCTGCACCATTACCTTCATAAAAGGTTTTTTTGAGACAGAAGTCTCTTGCATATTAATCATTTATAAATAAGGTGAAACTCTCTCTCTCTCTCTCTCTCCATTATTATTGTAATATATATATTTATATATATATATATATATATATATATAGTATATATATGTGTGTCCATGTATATTTATGTATTTATATGTGTATATATGAATTTACAGACATATATACACATATAACACATAAAAACATATGTATACATATATAAACACACACACATATATATATATATATATATATATATATATATCTATATATATATATATATATATATATATATATATACATAAATACATAAATATACATATTTAGAGATGTGTATATATATATATATATATATATATATTTATGTATTTATATGTGTATATATGCATTTACAGACATTTATACACATATAAACACAAAAAACACACACATATATATATATATATATATATATTTATATATATATATATACATACATATATTCTAGGAACACTTCCCCTTCATCAGCATAGTAACACTGTGACAAACCCACACTTAAATAGAACAAGTGTAATACAAAGCATAATGACAAAATTACAAACCTGTGTGAACACTATAAAGCGCCAAAATACTGTGTTGGAACGCAAACCATGTGTTTCAATGCAATCTGAACCGGAAGTAGACACTAATCATGTCATTTCCGGTACGTACAATTTATTATATATATGTTACATACAAAATAATTGATAAATTCTAGGAGTAAGGTATAAACAAATTAACATTCAATAAACATGCAGTCACCTCTCCTGCTTAACTTATTAGTGTCCATTTCATTACCAACTCATGTGTGATCAAACTAGGAATCTTTGTATCGTTCTAGCCTCAAAGAGCTATTTGTGCAACTCATACACTGTGTTCCCAGTTTTATGTGGGGAAAACCATCGGCACGCTACGTGAAAGAATGGCGAATCACAGAAGAGCCATACGAGTGGCATTGGAAAAAGGTGAATCGGAGCAACCAGTTGGACGACACTGCGCCCAGATGTCTCACCAAGTATCATCCATCCGGTATATCCTGATTGACCACATACCCAGATTGGATAGAGGTGGTGATAGGAACAAAGCATTGCTCATCTGAGAGGCCGAATTTATGTATAGACTGGGGACTGTACACCCAGGGGGTTTGAATTCACCACCTGATTTTAAAGCACTAATCTAGGTTGGAGTTACAAACCAGGGGTGCAAACAGTGGTGGTGTGAACCTTATATAGGGGAAAGTGGGGAACTTGCCCCTGTAGGGGGTATGTTTATTCTACCTAGTACCCGGCCTCACCCTTTACAAGTGGGGGACTTTTTAAAGATCTGCACGAGTAAGGTTGAACACGCCAAGCCTATTGAGTCATCATAGATAACTGACACTCCACTCACCTAGCGACACAAAGTGCATTTAAATATCAGAAGTGACATTTCCCCATAGAATTCCTAGTCCTGCTTGGACTACACTATCATTTTCAATCATGACATGCACCACATAGCAGGAGTGTGTTAACTGTGGCCTTCACCCGGTGTTAGGAGTCTCATTTGGCCATAGAAACCTGTGTATATTTTGCTAGGTATCAATATAGTCCCCATATACAACCATCCATGGGGCACGGCCACAGTATTAGGTCACTCATCTCTCTGTGCAGGAACCATTAAGATGGTCTGGGTCACATACAGGTGGATGTTCCAATATCTAGAGACTATCTGCCCGTGGAGTGGTTACTCCAGTACTTGCTGTGCAATATGATGGTTTAGTCAATACCTACTCTGATACATGGGATCCATTGCTATAAATATTTAGTGGCATTTGAAGTATAGTGTTTATGTGTATAATATTTCAGAAGGTTATGTTTGTAAACAGCTATACTGAGAGAGTGTTCACAGGCTTAATATGTTAGTTCTATTTGTTAAAACGAATGGGCATAATTGATGCAACAGTAGTACCTTTTTGTTTTTAGCAATCTGTATTTTAATTTTATTTTTGTTTATTTAGTTTTTGTCATATTTCATCACCTAACATCCATGATATACTACCTGATATTATTTTGTTTGCATGTGTCCAATTATGCCAACTATGGTAACTTAACTTTTTAGCTATATATGGGGTCCAATCTCCCTGATCCCTATAGAAATGTAGATATAGTTCCATCCCTTCTGGGGTAGCAACTCAGCTGCTGAAATCAGCAATACACGAGAGGACAATGGTTTACACTGTGAATATGAAGTGATAGGAAGATATGGTGTAAGATATGGGGTTTAGGTAAACCTAGTTTAGGAATCACCATGTAACATCATTAGTAACATAGTTTATTTTTATTCACATTTTTTATTTATTTTTATTTTCTATATAACACTAGTTACAAGTGCCATATAATTGATTGACATTGAGTTTCCCACATTTACACTTGGACGGCAGGAGGATATGAGGCAGGTAACATAGTTATTTCGGCCTCACTGCCCTGCATCCACAAGTCCGGGTAAACCGGAAGTGAGATAAGTAGGCCATTTCCGGCTTCTCCACACAGTGGAACACACTATATGCGTTCCAGAAAGGCAGTTTACACTATCATATTAGAGATTGACATGGAGGCAGTAGATAACACAGGCAATAGGTTTAATTCATATTTTCACGGTGTGTGAGTGGCACAAATAGCTCTTTGAGGCTAGAACGATACAAAGATTCCTAGTTTGATCACACATGAGTTGGTAACGAAATGGACACTAATAAGTTAAGCAGGAGATGTGACTGCATGTTTATTGAATGTTAATTTTTTTATACCTTACTCCTAGAATTTATCAATTATTTTGTATGTAACATATATATAATAAATTGTACGTACCGGAAGTGACATGATTAGTGTCTACTTCCGGTTCAGATTGCTTTGGAACACATGGTTTGCGTTCCAACATGGTATTTTGGCGCTTTAGAGTGTTCACACAGGTTTGTAATTTTGTCATTATGCTTTCTATTACACTTGTTCTATTTAAGTGTGGGTTTGTCACAGTGTTACTATGCTGATGAAGGGGAAGTGTTCCTCAAAAACATTCCATTAAATTTGTGAATTTACTTTAACTGAAGACCTGTGAGTGCATTTGTTTTGTGGAGTATTAATTACATTTATGCACCCAGGCTGATGACCTTTGATGGGTAACACTCAGGGGTCAAGTGGGGCGGGAATGCATGGGAACAGAGTTCCTGCACTATTTTTGCAGGGGGAACTTAGTTCCCTCTGGACAGAGAACAGAAACACTTCAGTAAACACTGCTGCTGCTGGTGGTAGAAGCTGGATCACAGTCTGGTTAGAGGAGTAGTGAGATCCTCTAGTAATGGGCAGTAACACTTCCTACAATACACTAAATGTATTCAGGGGTCCTGCTGTGTTATCATCCTGCAATGTGTGTAACACATGGTGCTTAGATTTCTGTGTGGCTTGCTCTGGGGTAATTTAGCTCTCCTCAGCAGAAATTATTATCAGGTATTTGTAGAGCGCCAACATCAGAGTCTTGTGGAGCGAGGCAGAGAGTTCCATAAAATGGGAGCCAGTCTGGAGAAGTCTTGTAAACCGAAATGTGAGGAGGTAACAAGAGAGGAGGAGAGGAGGAGATTGTGAGCAGAGTGAAGGGAATGGGAGGGAGAGTATCTGGAGACAAGGTCTGAGATGTAGGGGAGAGCAGTGCAGTTGAGGGCTTTGTATGCCAGAGTGAGAATTTTGTGAAATAGGACTATTGCAACTTAAGTGGATGAGACTCTGTGATAGAGGATGATTCTCAGGCCCAAAGGCAACTATTCAACCCTTTATTTGATTTAATTTGCTTTCATTAACCAAAGTGCATAGATTATATACATACTAGTCCTAAAGCCCGTGTACACAGGCTATTTTTTGCAGTACAGCGGTTCAACCCTTTGCTCTCTCTCTCTCCCCCTCTCTTATCCTCTCTCTCTCCCCTCTTCTGCTCTCTATCTCCCCCTTCTCTATTTTGCTCTCTCCCCTCTCTTTTCCTCCCTCTCTTTTGCGCTCTCTCTCCCTCCCTCTCTTTTGTGCTATCCCCCCTCTACTTTACTCTCGCTCTCTCTATCTCTTTTGCTCTCTCTCTCCCCCCTTTCTTTTGTTCTCTCCCCCCTCTCTTTTCTTCTCTCCCCCTCTCTTTTGCTATCTCTCTCACTGTCTTTTGCTCTCTCTATCCCCCCTCTTTTGCTCTCTCTCTCTCCCCCCTCTCTTTTGCCCTCTCTCCCCCTCTCTTTTGCTCTTTCTCTCTCTCCCCTTTCTTTTGCTCTCTTTCCCCCTCTCTTTTGCTGTCTCTCTCCCCCTCGCTTTTGCTCTTTCTCTCCCCCTCTCTTTTGCTCTCTCTCCCCCTCTCTTTTGCTCTTTTTCTCCCCTCTCTTTTGCTCCTTCTCTCCCCCTCTCTTTTGCTCTCTCTCTCCCCTTCACTTTTGTTCTCTCTCCCCCCTCTCTTTTGCACTCTCTCTTTCCCCTCTCTTTCCCCCCTCTCTTTTGCACTCTCTCTCCCCTGTCTTTTGTGCTCTTCCCCCTCTCTTTTGCTCTCTCTCTCTCCCCCACCCTTTTTTGCGCTCTCTTTATCTCCCCTCTTTTGCTCTCTCTCCCCTTTCTCCCCCTCTCTTATGCTCTCTCTCACCCTCTCTTTTGCTCTCTCTCTCCCCTCTCTCTCTCTCTCTCTCTCTCTCTCTCTCTCTCTCTCTCTCTCTCCCCTCTCTTTCCCCCCTCTCTTTTGCACTCTCTCCGCTCTCTTTTGCTCTCTCTCCCATCTCTTTTGCTCGCTCTCTCCTCCCTCTCTCCCCCCCTCTTTTGCGCACTCTTTCTCTCCCTTTTTTGCTCTCTCTCCCCTTTCTCCCCCCTCTCTTTTGCTGTCTCTCTCTCTTTTGCTCTCTCTATCTCCCCTCTTTTTCTCTCTCCCCTTTCTTTTGCTCTCCCTCCCCCTATCTCTTTTGATCTCTCTCTATCCCCCCTCTTTTGCTCCCTCTACCCCCTCTTTTTTGAGCTCTCTCTCTATGCCCACTCTTTTTTTGAGCTCTCTCTCTCTGACATCCACCCGGACCCTCCCAGATCCACCCACGCCATGCCTGGCCGGCCGGCCCCGCCCCATCACACACGGTCGTCCCAGCTGAGGTCTTCAAGAGGAGGAGTCACAGGAATATCTAGATGAATTAAAGAGTGACTGGGTGGCTCTACTGGCTCTTATAAAAAATATAGATGTCTTTGGGGTATAATTCTATAAATTAAAAGGGTATAAAAAGTTTGCGTAAACTAATGGCTATGGTTATAAAACTTTATGGATTGAAATTAAATGGTATTTTGAAAATAGAGAATAGATTTTACTGTAGAATAAATAACATATAAAATAAGGAATTTGAATGAAAATCAAGATAAAAATATGTGTACAGCACAGCAGTTTGGATGTAGTTGTTTCTTTCTTGGCCTAGTTGGTCAATATCTGGGTATATTTGTATTATGGTGTAGAAATTAGTAATGTCTAAAGTGTATAGGTGCTCAGATCAATACAGTAACACTTATAGAGGCCCATTTATCAAGCTCCGTAGGGAGCTTGAAGGGCCGTGTTTCTGGCGAGTCTTCAGACTCGCCAGAAACAGCAGTTATGAAGCAGCGGTCTAAAGACCACTGCTCCATAACCCTGTCCGCCTGCTCTGATGAGGCGGACAGGAATCGCCGCAATTCAACCCGATCAAGTACGATCGGGTTGATTGACACCTCTGTGCTGGCTGCCCATTGGCTGCGAGTCTGCAGGGGTGGCATTGCACCAGCAGCTGTTGTGAGCTGCTGGTGCAATGCTGAATATGGAGAGCTTATTGCTCTCCGCATTCAGCGATGTCTGTCGGACCTGATTCGCAGTGTCCGATCAGGTCCGACAGACATTTGGTAAATCGGCCTCATGGTCAAAAACTGCAGCCCAATTTACTGAACCTGTATGTGCAGGTACTAACATTAAACCTAATAGTCTTGTTCAGAAATTGCCCTTACAATCTTTAAAATATTGCTTTACACACGTATTATAAATGTTTTGCATTAAAGGGACATAAAACCCAAAATTTTTCTTTCATTGTTCAGATAGAGAATACCATTTTAAAAGTTTTTAATTTATTCTGTTATCAAATTTGTTTCATTCTCTTGTTATTCCTTTTGGTCTCCTTTTGTTGAACTTGAGCTCCTTTCTATGAGAGAATATTGAGGTAGGCCAAGTCACATGCTTGTTTTTGGCATACTATTTATATAACTTTAGTTAATAACAGGGCATCCATATAATGCTTAATACACATGCATGCATCTGGTCTGCCTAGGTATGTTCTCATGAAAAGGGAGATGAGTTGTAAAAAAACCCATAACAAAACCAAAGAGGTAAATTTGATAATAGAGGTAAATTTGATTTTTTTTTTTATTTATGTATTAGTGTTTACTTTTTTGATAAATGTCTGTTCTTCCTTTTTTTAGGCTTGTAAATGTTCATCCATATCCACCAATGAGAACTGACCCTTTAAGCTGTTTTGCACTGGATGATTTATTATCAATTATTATTATTATTATTATTGGTTATTTGTAGAGCGCCAACAGATTCCACAGCGCTATAAACATAGGCGGTATACAAGGTAGCAAGTATAGGGATCAAATGGGAAGAGGGCCCTGCCTAGAGTAGCACTGTTGTAGTCAGCTCTTGTGAAGGTGATCTGCAAGCAGTTGGGCTCTTAGGCTTACATTCTAAGGGAGTTCATGGCGGATAGCAATGGAGGAGAGGAACTGGTATTAGGAAATGTTAGTGTAGGTCAGGAGTCAGCAACCTTAGCTCTCCAGATGTTTTGGAACTACATTCTTTAGGCTGCCTAAGCATCATGGGAAATGTAGTTCCAAAACATCAGGAGAGCCAAAGTTGCGGACCCCTGTAGGTTGTATGCATCCCTGAACAGAAGAGTTTTTAGGGAGTGCTTGAAGCTTTCAAAACTAGGGGAAAGTCTTGTGGAGCGAGGCAGAGAAAGTTCCGCAAGATGGGAGAAGTTCTGTTAATGGGAATGTGAGGAGGTAACAAGAGAGGAGGAGAGTAGGAGGTCGTGAGCAGAACAAAGGGGACGGTAGGGAGAGTATCTTGAGACAGTGAAGGGATTGGCAGAGAGGTGCAGTAGATGAAGAGCGATGTGTAAGGAAGATGAGCCTGGCAGAAGCATTCATTATGGATTGTAAAGGAGCTAGACGGCAGCTAGGGAGACCAGAGAGGACGGAGTTGCAGTAGTCAAGGCGGGAAAGGATGAGAGAGTGGATTCAAATCTTAGTTGTGTCTTGTAAAATGAAATGTCTAATTTTAGAGATGTTTTTAAGGTGGAAGCAGTAGGATTTAGCCAAGGCCTGAATTCGAGGAGTGAAAGAAAGATCTGAGACAAGTGTGACCTCAAGACATCGGGTATGCAGGGTAATGATGGAGTTGTCTACAGTTATAGAGAGATGGGGGGGTGGAGATTTTAGATGTAGGAGGGAAATAAGGAGCTCAGTTTTGAAGAGATTAGCTTAAGGTAGTGAGAGGACATCCATGAAGAGATGTAAGAAAGACAGTTAGTGGCACAGGTTTGCAAGTAAGGAGATAGGTCTGGAGCAGAGATGTAGATTTAAGTGTCACCAGCATACAAATAATAATGAAAACCTGTGGGAACTTATTAGGGAACCTAATAATGACGTGTAGATTGAGAAAAGAAGGGGACCGAGTCTTGCGGTACCCCAACAGAAAGTGGTAACGGGGCAGAGGAAGCCCCAGAGAAGGCTACACTAAAGGTACGGTTAGACAGGTAGGAAGAGAACTACAAGAGGGTCACAAATGCCGAAGAATTGGAGGGTTTGGAGCAAAAGAGGGTAATCAACAGTATCAAAGGCTGTAGACAGATCAAGGAGGATAAGCAGAGAGAAGTGGCCTTTGGATTTTGCTGTAAGTAAGTCGTTGGTAATCTTAACGATTGCTGTCTCCGTGGAGTGATGGGGACGAAATCCAGATTGCAGTGGGTCAAGGATGGAGTGTAGTGTATGGAAATGGGATAGACTTGCATGTACTAGCTTTTCAAGAAGCTTTGAGGCAAGCGGGAGTAGGGAAATAGGGCGGTAGTTGGATGGGGAGGTTGGATCAAGAAAAGATTTTTTAAGGATAGGCGTGACCAGTGCATGTTTTAGAGATGAGAGAACTATACCAGTGCTGAGGGAGAGGTTGAAAATGTGTGTGAGTATAGGGGTAAGGGTAGAAGAAAGGGAGGGGAGTAGCTGTGAGGGGATGGGGTAGAGGGGACAGGTAGTGAGGTGAGAGCGCAATATCAGTGCAGAAACTTCTTCCTCAGTAACAGAGGCAAAAGAACCTTGTTTTACTTAATTTCACGATGAAAGTAAAAAAAATACAAAAATAAACTAGAATAATGGGTAAATAAATAAACTAGAATAAGTTATATGTCTACTAGTTTCTCTTGCCTAGCTTGCTCACTGGCTTCTACCAATTAAGAAAAATTGCAAAAAAACTGTACCCATGACTCTTTGTGCCAGACTTACAAAAAGATACAGAACAATCAACTAATCATTGCTGGAGCAAAAATAAATAAATACATAAATTAATCAATTAAGTAAACAAAAAGCTGCTCTTTCATATAAATATCTTAACTTTAATGTCCTCTTAACTTGCAATGTAATAATAATTGGTCTAAACTTTTTTTATGTAGCCTATATATTTATAGGTTGTTTTTTTAATCTGAGGTAATTATGTATATTTTTTACTTGAATTTTAAGCTGTAATATTTAAAAATACAATTTTTTGTGCATGTAAGGTCTAAATGCGATGAAACAAATTGATTGACAAGGTTCCATCTGGCAAAATCTAATTTTTTTGAAAATGAACCACAACGTATGTCTTTCATTTCAACACCTATTTATAGCTAGTGCACAGGTGTTACCTAGCCATACATAAGAGTGGTCATATTTCTATCAAGAAATAATAGATGCCGGAGCCAAACCTTTTAAATGAGATGACAGACATAAATTGGAAATGCACTATACATTATTGGATAAGAAATTCTGAGATAAAAGCAGCAAATTATTAAGCAATAAATGTCAAAACTCATCAATTTCATTCATGATGTTATGCATCATTTCTTTTGCAGTTCTAATGCTCCTTAAAACATATTGCAAAATATAGTTGAGTTTTTTAGCTACATATTTACTTGATGGTCGGCATAACATGGTTTATTGTAGTTATATAAATAATTATTACAAAATTATATGTACTGTATGCCACTGTATTTTGCATAATTAAAAAGGAATGTCTTACAGTGGTTTATTAATACACAGGTCAACAAGGCACTAGCCTGAGGCATTATGTCCAGGAAGAAATATTGTGAAAATATCATTAATATCTATGTTGGGCTATCAATTTTCCTTATACAGCAATATACAGATTATACAGCAATTAATTACAGCAAACAAAATAGGAGGAGAAGACATTAAAAGTGTGTAAATTAGTCAACGGGAGAAGATTAATAGTCATTTAGTTACACTTGATTATCGCTCTATTCCTATTATGTGGAGCTTTTTTAAATTTAAAGTCTACACAGAGGCTACAGCTACAGCAACTTAAAAAGAAAACTTAATTGTTTCCACATTCTTGTTTACCTTACTGTATATAGAGATTTAAATAAATCTTGAATTATTGATCTTTTTAAAGAATCAAAAGATCCAGACATCATTTTAGTTAATGACTTAACAAACAAAAAAACTGTGAAGTTTATGAGGTAATACATTCATCTGTAATTGTCTAAAATGGATCATGTTTTCTAGGTCTTTAACAAAAAGGACTATGTCAAAACTATTCAAGAATGCAGAAGTGTATTTGATTTCCAAGGTTTTCAAATAAAATGTGTATTATCTATAACCATGTTATTATTCTACTAGGCGATAAGCCTGCCCAGAGGGCAGTCTATTTTTTCAAAACTACAAACCCCAAAGCTAATATTATAAAAAATTAAAAATGTAAAATTAAAGAAAACAATAAACAAAGCTGTCCAAAATAAAAAAAGTCTAAAAAACCTATATATTATTTGTTCACTTTTACATTTATTTTTCCTAAGCAAAAACTAATTTGTCCTAAAATGATTTGTTCTTTTGAAAATGTACAATGTTTATTATTTTATCCTTGTTTCTATTGTTAAGATATGTTATTGTGTTTATTGCTAGATATGAGTATTGTATCTTGTGAGACCTATGTAGGAGCCAACACCCTTTCACAAACTGCCATTAATTTACTATTGGCTTATTGCAATTTACATAGTCTGTTTGCTGATTGGCTGCTGGCCCCTATATAGGTCTTGACTTGCCTAGACTCTTTAGCCTCTGATGAAGCGCATGTGCGCATGCGCGAAACGCGTCAGGTGTTCATCTGAACCTGCACCTGTTATTTGGCAATTTGGCTGAATAAAGATACTTTTTGCATCAAGTTTCCTGTCTCCGGGCCTCCTATCTTTCCTCCCCCTGGTGGGACTTATCTTCTTCAATATTCAGCGGATGGGATACCGCTTGTTGGAGCCCTACGACTTTAACCCGACCTCTCAGCAGAGCCATTCTCACCCTTGACCTAAGGATTTGTCATCAAGCGCTGACCTGCAGCACGCATCCCTGACGTCAAAGAGGGAGACACTACCTTACAGCGTGCAACGCGGACCAAGGCATTACCTACAGACGCGACTGGAGGGGTTTGTACCAAGCCACGACCATCTGTGGAAGTTGTCTTTGTAGTTACACTTACGGAATGATCCGGCACAACGATCCTACTGGCTACTCAACACTTTGGCTGACTTTTACACACCTGCTGTTTACAGAGGATACTAGATAAGTATTTATTTTTTCTTTCACGCTTCAGTGTTTAGATGATACCATTTCTGTGACTTTCATGGGACACTAGTTACTTGCATTATCAGCATACCGGAACACACTGGACACTATTCCTTTGTTACACATGTTTGTGTTTTTTACCGAACACTAACCAATAACACTGCCCTCACAGGAAAACATATTGGGCACTATTCCCGTATATCTTCTTTCATTGGAACGTGATAACGGAACTTTTCCAGATAAATATTTATTTCAGCGGCAAAATCCAATATCATACTTTGGATTTGCCAATACGAATACTGAATATGTAACTGATTATGAGAAAAAATACTTGCTAGTTATTGTACCACTATTATTGCTTTGTTTGTATAACTTTTTGATTCTTTTTCCCTTATAGTAGCACATTGGGTTGAAACTTGTACATATTTATACTTGCAATTTTTGCAAATAATACAATTTCTACTCTTTGACATCAGTGCGCTTCCCATAATGGCAACCAGCAATTTACCCACAGGGGTTATAGATGAAAGTAAACGTAAACGCATTATGGAAACCACACTGAAAGGTGAAGTTCAGATGATTAGTCTAGTTAAGGAGGATGATATCACTAACATTGTCTCTAGGTTAGAACAACTGAGATTTAAGGAAACCAACTTGTGGTGGGACATAGAATTCTTGGAATTGTATATATCAGAAAACAAAGTACCTAGGGGATTACGCATGAAAAAATTTCCTTCGTTTGCCCTAAATAACATTAAATTTATGGAGGAATGGAATACTAATTTGACTAACTGTTCCATAATATTGATGAAACAATTACTAAATCATAAAAAAGAAGAAAGAGATTTGGTTTTAATTGAAATCAACAATAGCATGATTTCCTTAAAACCTTTTGAAGATACCCAGAAATATTTAGACTACACTAGGCAGCTTAATGAGACAATAGACCAGTTAGACACAACTTTATCTGATAGGAAGGTACAAAAATACCAAAGAGATGTCAAGGATTATGAACTTGACATAGTTTACTCTTGGCAAAAGCACAAACCTACCAGACCTAATTGGCCAACAAACAAAAAGAATAAGTCTAAAAATACAAATAAAAACAAAAAGGGTGATAAAACTAAACATGACACCAATAAACATGTAACTTTCTCCAGTATTGACACTGATCATCATGATAGTAGTGAACAAATAACTGAAGATGAGCAAACACCGAACACATCTGAGTCAAAGATATTGAACCCAACACCCAGTACCAATAGAAGGGAACTTAAATCCCTGGTAAAACAACCACATCAGACTAGTACTCCTAAAAAGAGAGATAATACTGTAGAATCTAAAAATATAGAAACAACTTACCGTTACCCCAGCAGGGTCAGAAAAAATGTAAAGAAATAGCAGTCATTAATCTCTCTAAATACTCTTTGTCTAATACTGAAATAGATTTATTAATCAAGGGTTTGTCATATGCACCTGTGCACAATTTTGATTTGGTCAACACTTTAATTGATATCAACAAGTTTGTTAGAAAGATAGTTTTGAGACAGCACTTTCAACACACACACACTACACAGACAATAACTGATATCACAACCTAAAATACACTTCTATCCACTCAGGACTCTGTATCCACCATTCAACCCTCATCTGTAGGGTTAAAATTTACAGACTTGGTAGATTTAACCAATCTGGTTACTTTAGAACAAGAATCACTGAGACACACTGATGTTTTAACTAATAAATGCACAAATTTTTCTTACAAAAGCACTTCTCACTTTTATCCTATACATTCAAGACACCATTTATTGGACACGTACCAGAGAGTTGTAGAGAGGGAACTTACAGGCCTGTATAGATCAGTTGATTATAACCCTTTAAACATCAATCCAGATAATATTACTAAAACACAGAGAAGAGCATTGATCAAACTTCAGAAAAATGACAATATTGTCATAGTCCAAGCGGACAAAGGAGGGGCCGTATTACTATTAAACAAACATGACTATGTGGAAGAAATTAATTCTCAACTCAGCGACAGCCAATTATATACTAAACTGAGTTTTAACCCCACTAACTCTATCAAACATAAATTAAACCATTTGTTAGATTTTGCAGTAGAACACCACTTCATGGATAAGGAACTGGCTGATTATTTATTTGTGCACGAGCCAACCACCCCTTATTTCAGGATTGTACCAAAAATACATAAGGGTTTGGAAAAACCACCTGGCAGGCCCATAGTGGCCAGCACAGGGTCCCTTTGTGAAAGACTGGGTGGTTGGCTCGATCACATACTTCAACCTACAATGTTGGCACTCCCAGGATACATCAGGGATAGTGCACATCTAATAACACAACTTAAAGATATAAACTGGAAAGATACATACACATGGACTACTATTGATGTCGCTGCTCTATATTCAAACATTCCCCACACGTTGGGCTTCAGAGCAGTGGACGCCATGTTACATAGACACTCTAACTATGGAGATGAATTCATATCTTTCATAGTTCAGATTACTGAATTTCTACTTCAAAACAATTTCTTTATGTATCAAGGAGATTACTATTTACAAAGATGTGGCACAGCAATGGGGGCAAAATTTGCCCCCGCCTATGCCAACATCTATATGGGGTGGCTAGAACTTAACCGTACTTTTTCGAGTTCTTTTCCCTTCACAGCCAATGTCATCCTGTATGGCCGTTTTATCGATGACATTATAATCATTTGGCACAACCATGATGGGCACTCAGTGGATAAATTTATAGACTACATGAACCTCAATAACTACAACTTGACTTTTACAGCAAACAAAAACGCAACTAGTATTGACTTTTTGGACCTCTGTATAGAGAGTAGGGGTGACAAAATTTTCACATGCACCTATCGAAAACCATTGGCACGCAATACGATATTGCGTGCAGATTCTTGCCACCTCTCTCATCTTAAGAGGGGTATCCCAAAGGCACAATACTTACGATTGCGACAAAACTGTACCGAATTGAACCAATACCATATACAAGCACATGAACTGACAGCCCGATTAGTGGAAAGGGGCTACCAGAAACACTCACTAACACGGATCCAAGCACAAGTAGGGAGGATAAACAGACAAGATCTATTTACAACTACTTCTAAGAAAGAGATTAATGAATTTAATCGAACTAGCACTTACAGGAATATGTTATTCATCACCCAGTTTAGCAAACAATATCAGCAGATTTGTAGAATAGTAAAAAAGAACTTGACCATCTTAAAAGGTGATGAAACACTATCAAAAATCCTTACACAGGGAGTTAGGTGTGTAGCCAGAAAAGCACCAACACTGGGAGATATCAAAAAAATAAAAAAAATTGCGGGTAAACCCATAACCAATACTAACTGGTTAAGTCCCAGACCTGGCTGTTTTAAATGTGGGCATGTCCCCTGTAAAGGTTGTACCTGCATTACAGTGACTAACACCTTCTCCTCTAACATTACCAGACAATCTTTTCTTATAAGAGATAGGATAGACTGTAATTCTCAATTTGTAATTTATCTGATCAATTGTTTATCCTGCTCAAGTCAATATGTTGGTATCACGACCCGTCCACTAAAGGATAGGATCCGAGAACATCTACACTCCTTATATGAGGAAGAACCAAAAACTCCTGTTGCAAAACACTTTAGATCTCATGGTATAGGTCCCAAATATTTTTCCTTTATTGGTATAGATACCATAAAAAAACATTCCCGAGGGGGTGATAGAGAAAAAAATCTTCGAAAAAAAGAAATATTTTGGATAGTAAAATTACACACCAGGGCCCCAGAGGGAATAAATAAAAGAATGGATGTTGACCTTTTCACTGAATAATTTTATACATTTTGTCCTCGCATGTTGATTGTAAACTTAAAGGTTTAGGTCGAGATGTATAAATCACCATATGACTACACACATAAAAATAAGTTTGGATTCCCCATAGGTAAACATCTTTTTTACTCCACAGGTTCCTTTGGTTGTCTAGATCATGCTTAGACCTTAAATACAATCTCTAGAGTGTTCTGAATTGATCCCTAACAGAATTGTTAGAATAGTTCTCTTCCTCCTTGACTTATTTATGTTCATATCTATACATATCCTTTATATTATATCACATTAAAGTTAGTCATCTGTGGGTAGAAAACAATAATATTTTTTAGGATATGTGATTGTCTTAGTATGTAAGGTTTTAGGTAGTTGCACAATGCCACCACAGTTTTTGTCACTGTCCTAATGTATTTTTAATTGACAGCTGAAGTGTGATGTTGATTCACAGCGGTGACATTGCACAACACCACTGTTATTAAGTGTCTTTTATCGAGGTTATTGGCTTGGTTATGTAACTTTCTAAACCAGATTTTACTACACAGAGTAATCCTTGACTATAGTCATGGCAATTCCTTAATCCACTAGTGCATATTGCCTGATAGCAGTAATGTTAGCCACTTTTTTGGACACCAACAATAATCCTTACCATACTACCATGGGACAATCCTTTGCAATGATTATTATTTATTATTAATTATGTTATAACTTTTATCTGGGTTTTTATTTTAAGCAACTATGTATGTTTTTTATTTTCAAAAAACATTTCATTTTTTAAAACAATATATTCATTTAATTTTTGTATATTATTTGTTCACTTTTACTTTTATTTTTCCTAAGCAAAAACTAATTTGTCCTAAAATTATTTGTTCTTTTGAAAATGTACAATGTTTATTATGTTATCCTTGTTTCTATTGTTAAGATATGTTATTGTGTTTATTGCTAGATATGAGTATTGTATCTTGTGAGACCTATGTAGGAGCCGACACCCTTTCACAAACTGCCATTAATTTACTATTGGCTTATTGCAATTTACATAGTCTGTTTGCTGATTGGCTGCTGGCCCCTATATAGGTCTTGACTTACCTAGACTCTTTAGCCTCTGATGAAGCGCATGTGCGCATGCGCAAAACGCGTCAGGTGTTCATCTGAACCTGCACCTGTTATTTGGCAATTTGGCTGAATAAAGATACTTTTTGCATCAAGTTTCCTGTCTCCGGGCCTCCTATCTTTCCTCCCCCTGGTGGGACTTATCTTCTAAAAAACCTAAGCTACCCATTGCCCCTAAAGGGGAATTTGTATGGGCATTGCCCTTAAAAGGGCATTCAGCTCTTTTACTGCCCTTAAAAGGGCAATCAGCTCTTTTACAACCCAAAAAACCCTAATCTAAAAAAAGCCACCACAAAAAATAAATAAAAAGCCTTAGACTAAGCCCCAAATATGTACTCACCGTTCCTGAAGTCCGGCAGTATAGGTCTTCTTCCAGGCCGCTCCATTGTCTTCTATCTTCATCTGGAGCAAAGGCAGCGCACATCGGAGGTGCAAAGCAGTCTTCCCCGATGCGCGGATCCCGAGCGGCAGTCCTCAGCGGCAGTCTTCAGCAGCGGCAATCCTCAGTGGCGTGGAGGCTCCTCTTCATTTGATCTCCGTCGTACACTAAAAATTTAATGGAAGATACTGCATTCAATTTGGGGTACCTTGCATTCCTATTGGCTGAAATATTGAAATCAGCCAATAGGATTAGAGCTACTAGATTAGGTTTAATTTATTTATTAATTTTTGATGATTTTGTTTTATTTCTTCTGTCATTTTAGACATTTTTTGTTGTAATTTTAGATAATATTTTGTAATTTAATGTTAGGTTTTATTTATAAATGAATGTTAGGATTTTTTATTTTAAAGGGGGTTGTTAGGTTAGGGGACTTAGTAATTAAATTACGCCTAGATTCTGAGTTTTGCGTTGCGGCTTGTAACGCTGAAAATTTCAGCGTTAAAACAGCACCGCAGCCATTACAAGTCTTGTCGATATAGGTGTACCGCACACCTTTTAGCCTGTAACGCAACGTCAGTACTGCACTTGTAAAAATTACGTTTTTTCATGGGACTCCCATAACGCCAGTATTACGAGTTTTGTGGTGAGGCTAAAAAGCGAGCGTTACAGCCTAAAATGACAAGATCCGTAACGCAATAACACCCATAAACTACAGATTAACCCCTAAACCGAGGCCCTCCCGCATCGCAAACACTATAATAAACTCATTAACCCCTAATCTGCAGCTCCCAACATCACCGCTACTAATAAAATGTATTAACCCATATTTTGCCGCTCCCCGGCATCGTTGCCACTATAATAAACTTATTAACCCCTAAACCGCAGCCCTCCTGCATCGTAAACACTATTTAAATATTATTATCCCCTAATCTGCCATCCACTCACACCGCTGCTATAATAAACCTATTAACCTTTAAACCGCAAGCCCCCCACAGCAAAATAAACTAAAATAAACTATTAACCACTAAACCGAAAGCCCCCCACAATGGAATATACTAAAATAAACTATTAACCTCTAAACCTAAGGACCCCCTAACTTTATATTAACATTACAATTTCCCTATCTTAAATTAAATTAAAACTTACCAGTCAAATTTAAAAAAATAATTTTAAACTAACAATTAAACTAATATAATTATTAAACTAAAATTAAACTAACTACCAATTAAATAAAACTACACATTAAAAAATCCTAACACTACTCTAAAAATTACAAAAAGTATCTAATTACAAAAAAAACTAAATTACAAAAAACAAACACTAAATTATGAAAAATAACAAATTATCAAAAATAAAAAAAGAATTACACCTAATCTAATATCCCTATCAAATTAAAAAAAAACTAGCCTACAATAAACTACCAATGGCCCTTAAAAGGCCTTTTTGTGGGGCATTTCCCCAAAGATATCAGCTATTTTCCCTGTAAAAAAAATACAAACACCACTCCAACAGTAAAACTCACCACCCAACCAACCCCCCAAATAAAAAACTATCTAAAATAACCTTAAGTTAACCATTGCCCTGAAAAGGGCATTTGTATGGGCATTGTCCTTAAAATGGCATTTAGCTCTTTTACATTGCCCAAACCCCAATCTAAAAAAAAAAAACACCCAAAAAAAAACCTTACAAAAACCTAACACTAACCTGCGACGATTCACTTACAGTTGTTGAAGTCCCGCTTGAAGGATCCATCCAGCCGGTGAAGTCTTCATCCAGGCGGCTTCTTCTATCTTCAGCCAGCCGGTGAAGTCCTCATCCATGCGGCAAGAAGTCTTCATCCAGACGGCCTCTTTGATCTTCATCCAGCCGGCGCGGAGTGGGTCCATCCTGAAGAGCATCCTCTTCATATGGTCGCCCCTATATATTGATTCTTCAATGCAAGTGATGCAATCCAAGATGGCGTCCCTTGCATTCCTATTGGCTGAAAGATTTCAACCAGCCAATAGGAATTAGAGCTGCTAAAATCCTATTGGCTGTACCAATCAGCCAATAGGATTGAGCTCTCATACTGTTGGCTTTTCCAATCAGCCAATGAGAGCTCAATCCTATTGACTGATTGGAACAGCCAATAGGATGAGAGCTCAATCCTATTGACTGATTGGAATAGCCAATATGATTTTAGCAGCTCTAATTCCTATTGGCTGATTGAAATCTTTCAGCCAATAGGAATTCAAGGGACGCCATCTTGGATTGCATCAGGGTGGACCCGCTCTGCACCAGCTGGATGAAGATTGAAGAGGCTGCCTGGATGAAGACTTCTTGGCATATGGATGAGGACTTTGCCTGCTGGATGAAGATAGAAGAGGCTGTCTGGATGATGACTTTGCCGGCTGGATGGATCCTTCAAGTGGGACTTCAACAACTGTAAGTGGATCGTCTGGGTTTAGTGTTAAGTTTTTTAAGGGTTTTTTGGGCGGGTTTTTTTTTAGCTTAGGGTTTGGGCAATGTAAAAGAGCTAAATGCCCTTTTAAGGGCAATGCCCATACAAATGCCCTTTTCAGGGCAATGGTTAGCTTAGGTTATTTTAGATAGTTTTTTTATTTGGGGGGGGTTTGGTTGGGTGGTGGATTTTACTGTTGGGGGGTCTTTGTGTTTTTTTTTTTACAGGTAAAAGAGCTGATATATTTGTGGCAATGCTCCACAAAAGGCCTTTTTTTTGGGTGGGCTTTTTTATTTTGATAGGGCTGTTAGATTAGGTGTAATTCTTTTTTATTTTGGATGATTTCGTTTTTTATTTTGTGTAATGTACAGTATATTTTTAGGTGGTGTTTTTTTTGTAGCAAAAGAGCTGTTTTACTTAGGGCAATGCCCTACAAAAGGCCCTTTTAAGGGCACCCCAAAAGGACCTTTTAAGGGCCCTTGGTAGTTTGGGGGGGTGGGGATTAGTATAGTGTTAGTAGTGTTAGGGGGTGTTTGTATTTTTTTTTTGAGTAAAAGAGCTATTTATCTCAGGGCAATGCCCTACAAAAGGCCCTTTTAAGGGCCCCCCAAAAGGCTCTTTTAAGGGTCCTTGGTAGTTTGGGGGGTGGGGATTTGTATAGTGTTAGAGGGTGTTTGTATTTTTTTGGAACAAAAAGGCCCTTTTAAGGGCCCCCCCAAAAGGCCCTTTTTGGGCCCTTGGTAGTTTATTCTAGATTAGGCTTTTTTTATTTTGTGTGTTTTTGTTTTTTTAAGGGTATAATAGGAATAATCTTTATTTTTTGGATAATTTAGTTGTTGTTTTTTGTAATGGTAGTTTTTTATTTTTTGTAATGGTAGTTTTTTTTTTATTTTTTGTAATGTTATGTTTTAGTGTAAGGCAGGATAGGTTTTATTTCAAAGGTAAGTTTGTATTTATTTTAACTAGGTAGACCAGTTAGTAAATAGTTATTAACTATTTACTAACAACTACCTAGTTAAAATAAATACAAACTTATCTGTGAAATAAAAATAAAACCTAAGCTAGCTACAAAGTAACTAGTAGTTATATTGTAGCTAGCTTAGGTTTTATTTCACAGGTAAGTTAGCTTTAGGGTTAGGGGTTAATAGTTTAATTTAGGTTGGTGCGATGTGGGGGGCTGGTGGTTTAGGGGTTAATAGGTTTATTTAGTGGTAGTGATGTGGGAGGCCAGAGGTTTAGGGGTTAATAGCTTTATTTAGGTGGCAGCGAAATCGGGAGCGGCGGAATAGGGGTTAATAACTTTAATATAGTTGCAGCGATGTTAGGGTGCGACGGAATAGGGGTTAATAACTTTAGTATAGTGGCGGTGATATTGGGAGCGGCAGATTAGGGATTAATAATTTTATTTAGGTGTCGGCGATATCGGGAGCGGCAAATTAGAGGTTAATAACTGTAGGTAGGTGTCGGTGATGTTGGGGGCAGCAGATTAGGGGTGTTTAGACTCTGGGTTTATGTTAGGCTGTTAGGTTTAAATTGTAGTTTCTTTTTCCCCATAGACATCAATGGGGCTGCGTTACGGAGATCGCAGGTGTTAGACTTTTATTTTGCTGGCTCTCCCCATTGATGTCTATGGGGAAAGCGTGCACAAGCACGTCAAAACACTGCTGCTTTTGTGTGCGGTATGGAGCTTAACACAGCCATATTGCACAAACCGGGTATTTTAAACTTGCATTGGCAGCGCTATAGGGGGTTAAAAAATGTGGTGTTCTTTACTTTCCCTATATTGCTCAAAACTCGTAATCTAGGTGTTAGTTATTTGTATTGTGGGGGGTTGACAGTTTAGGAGTTAATAGGTTAATTAGGTTTATTGTGATGTGGGGGGTTGGCGTTAATTGCGATGTGGAAGGTTGTGTTTTTTTTTCTCTTAATGCTTCGTTTGCCTATGCTGCATCCAGGTGGATTCCGAAAATGGCAGGGTGGTGAAAGAATCCACCCAAGGTGGATTCTTTCACCACCCTGCCATTTTCGGAATCCACCTGGATGCGGTGAATTCTTTCACCACCCTGCCATTTTCAGAATCCACCTGGATGCAGCTTCGCAACTGGTGACGGACACGTTACAAACGTGATTATAGTATAGATACTGATAAACAAAAAGCACGTGGTGCTCAAAAAATAAAAGTTCAATTCTTTATTTCATCCAAAGTAAAATACAGCTGTCGGCTATGCAAATCACACAGGTGGTAAGAGCGTATTTAGTAGATAGATCTTACGCGTTTCAGAATGTAGCCTTAATCATAGATCCAGTAGTATAGATACTGTATATATTAACCACACATACCATTATTATTAACTAAATAGAGCAATTAGGCACCTTCTCACTCTCAGTACTGATTGTGTGAGTGAGGGCATTTATTGATCCCATATTTTATCCTTTCATACCACTTAGAGGAAAAGAGGAAAAGAGACCCTTCACATTAAAGAGGGGAGTCTACTCTTTCAAATTGAGAAAGGGACTAATACAGATGCCCTATCTACCTCTTATTTATTTAAATGGGTTGACACCCTAATTTAAAAAGAAGAGATTCTCCTTTAGAATGACCAACTCTATTGTCCCGGTGATCCTCATAGTATGTGATCACTTGCATCAAATAAGTATAAGAGAGGTATTTCCTGATATAACTCTTTTTTAAAGCCCTCGTCACCCCCCCCCCATTGTCAAAACACAGGAGTATGAAACTCTATTTTGAAAAGCCTTTCATCCTGCATACCCTGTCATGTGACTCCAAACAAAACACACATAAAGCAACTCATTTTAAAGAAAGGGTTTCTACCTGTCAGATAAGGGTTTTTATGTCCTTTTTGTTGTAAATTGACTGTCACAGTAATAAAGATCAACTAGCCGCAACTGCAAGTCTATGTAGTTATGTAATTGATGTCACGGATCCTTGTTTTATTAAGCTGCTAAAAATTGTCAGGTGTCCAACTAAGGGCCTGAAAATGGGAAAATTTGCCCCGTTTACAGGTGCGAGTTAACTAACACTTGTAGTGGCTGGTTATTGCTACCATGAGCTTGTGGTAGCAATTAGTGCTCTAAAAATTAACCAGAGATCAGATCTCTGGTTAATTTTCAAAATGTGCCCCATTTGCCCCCAAATGTAGTGTAGTCATTAAAAAAATAAAAATGTAGCATTTTTTTTAAATAACTGCAAAAAGCAGTTATGAGGGGTTAAAAGTTGCGGGTGCGGGATGTAAGAAAAAAAAAGTGCCTTTACATTGCAGTCTATGGGGACTATGTGTTCCCTGTAAATATATACAGGGAGTGCAGAATTATTAGGCAAGTTGTATTTTTGAGGATTAATTTTATTATTGAACAACAACCATGTTCTCAATGAACCCAAAAAACTCATTAATATCAAAGCTGAATAGTTTTGGAAGTAGTTTTTAGTTTGTTTTTAGTTATAGCTATTTTAGGGGGATATCTGTGTGTGCAGGTGACTATTACTGTGCATAATTATTAGGCAACTTAACAAAAAACAAATATATGCCCATTTCAATTATTTATTTTTACCAGTGAAACCAATATAACATCTCAACATTCACAAATATACATTTCTGATATTCAAAAACAAAACAAAAACAAATCAGTGACCAATATAGCCACCTTTCTTTGCAAGGACACTCAAAAGCCTGCCATCCATGGATTCTGTCAGTGTTTGATCTGTTCACCATCAACATTGGGTGCAGCAGCAACCACAGCCTCCCAGACACTGTTCAGAGAGGTGTACTGTTTTCCCTCCTTGTAAATCTCACATTTGATGATGGACCACAGGTTCTCAATGGGGTTCAGATCAGGTGAACAAGGAGGCCATATCATTAGATTTTCTTCTTTTATACCCTTTCTTGCCAGCCACGCTGTGGAGTACTTGGACGCGTGTGATGGAGCATTGTCCTGCATGAAAATCATGTTTTTCTTGAAGGATGCAGACTTCTTCCTGTACCACTGCTTGAAGAAGGTGTCTTCCAGAAACTGGCAGTAGGACTGGGAGTTGAGCTTGACTCCATCCTCAACCCGAAAAGGCCCCACAAGCTCATCTTTGATGATACCAGCCCAAACCTGTACTCCACCTCCACCTTGCTGGCGTCTGAGTCGGACTGGAGCTCTCTGCCCTTTACCAATCCAGCCACAGGCCCATCCATCTGGCCCATCAAGACTCACTCTCATTTCATCAGTCCATAAAACCTTAGAAAAATCAGTCTTGAGATATTTCTTGGCCCAGTCTTGACGTTTCAGCTTGTGTGTCTTGTTCAGTGGTGGTCGTCTTTCAGCCTTTCTTACCTTGGCCATGTCTCTGAGTATTGCACACATTGTGCTTTTGGCACTCCAGTGATGTTGCAGCTCTGAAATATGGCCAAACTGGTGGCAAGTGGCATCTTGGCATCTGCACGCTTGACTTTTCTCAGTTCATGGGCAGTTATTTTGCGCCTTGGTTTTTCCACACGCTTCTTGCGACCCTGTTGACTATTTTAAATGAAACGCTTGATTGTTCGATGATCACGCTTCAGAAGCTTTGCAATTTTAAGAGTGCTGCATCCCTCTGCAAGATATCTCACTATTTTTTACTTTTCTGAGCCTGTCAAGTCCTTCTTTTGACCCATTTTGCCAAAGGAAAGGAAGTTGCCTAATAATTATGCACACCTGATATAGGGTGTTGATGTCATTAGACCACACCCCTTCTCATTACAGAGATGCACATCACCTAATATGCTTAATTGGTAGTAGGCTTTCAAGCCTATACAGCTTGGAGTAAGACAACCTGCATAAAGAGGATGATGTGGTCAAAATACTCATTTGCCTAATAATTCTGCACTCCCTGTATAGATATGTATGTGTATATATATATATATATATATATATAGAGAGAGAGAGAGAGAGAGAGAGAGAGAGATATTCTAAAAGCTCCTGTCGACTGCTACCAGATCTGCTTGAAAGAGGTATGAATTATGTGAGTACCTCACAGAGAATTGATGTGTAAATGCAATGAAAAAAGCTTTATCACAGGGCTTTTAAATGAATCAGCGCTGAAGAGGTTATTTTTTTTTCAAATGACAACTAATTTGAAACACTAACGCCTAGATTACGAGTTTTGTCGGTAAGGCTGTGCGGTGCTAACGAGCATTTTTCCCTCACCGCTCACCACAGACAACGCTGGTATTACGGGTTTTTAGAAACCCGGCGTTAGCCGCAAAGAAGTGAGCGTAGAGCAAAATTTAGCTCCACATCTCACCTCAATACCAGCGCTGCTTACGGTAGCGGTAAGCAGGTAAAACGTGCTTGCGCACGATTTCCCCATAGGAATCAATGGGGGAGAGCCGGCTGAAAAAAAACACCTGCAAAAAAGCAGCGTAAAGCTCCTAACGCAGCCCCATTGATTCCTATAGGGAAATACTTTTTATGTCTACACCTAACACCCTAACATGAACCCGAGTCTAAACACCCCTAATCTTACACTTATTAACCCCTAATCAGCAACCCCCGACATCGCCGACACCTGCATTATATTATTAACCCCTAATCTGCCGCTCCGGACACCGCCGCCACCTACATTATACTTATGAACCCCTAATCTGCTGCCCCCAACATCGCCGACACCTACATTATATTTATTAACCCCTAATCTGCCTAATCTGATCCAATCAGCCAATAGGATTGAAGTTAAATCCTATTGGCTGATTGGATCAGCCAATAGGATTTTTTCTACCTTAATTCCGATTGGCTGATTACTTTGGGGCAATGCCCCGCAAAAGGCCCTTTTAAGGGCTATTTGTAATTTAGTATAGGGTAGGGCTTTTTATTGTTTTGGGGGGGGGGCTTTTTTATTTTATTAGGGGGATTAGATTAGGTGTAATTAGTTTAAAAAACTTGTAATTATTTTATTATTTTCTGTAATTTAGTGTTTGTTTTTCGTACTTTAAATCATTTTTTTAAATTGTATTTAATTGTAGTTAGTTTAAGTAATTAATTTAATTATACTGTAGTGTTACGTGTAATTGTAACTTAGGTTAGGTTTATTTTACAGGTAAATTTGAATTTATTTTAACTAGGTAGCTATTAAATAGTTAATAACTATTTAATACATATTGTACCTAGTTAAAATAAATACAAACTTGCCTGTAAAATAAAAATAAACCCTAAGCTAGCTACAATGTAACTATTAGTTATATTGTAGCTAGCTTAGGGTTTATTTTATAGGTAAGTATTTAGTTTTAAATAGGAATAATTTAGTAAATGATAGTTATTTTATTTAGATTTATTTAAATTATATTTAAGATAGGGGGGTGTTAGGGTTAGGGTTAGACTTAGATTTAGGGATTAATAACTTTATTATAGTGGCGGCGACGTTGGGGGCGGCAGATTAGGGGTTAATAAATGTAGGTAGGTGTCAACGATGTTAGGGACGGAAGATTAGGGGTTAATAAAATTTAACTAGTGTTTGCGATGCGGGAGGGTGGCGGATTAGGGGTTAATAAATATTTTATAGTGGCATCGATGTCCGGCTCGGCAGATTAGGGGTTACATTTTTTTTTTAAGTGTTTGCGATGTGGGGGGGGGGGGGCTCGGTTTAGGGGTTAATAGGTAGTTTATGGGTGTTAGTGTACTTTTTAGCACTTTAGTTTAGAGTTTTATGTTACGGTGTTAGCCCATAAAACTCTTAACTACTGACTTTTAAATGCGGTACCAGGCTTGACAGGAAAGGCTGTACCGCTCACTTTTTTGCAGACTCGTAATACCGGCGTTAGGCAAGTCCCATTGAAAATATAGGATACGCAATTTACGTAAGTGGATTTGCAGTATTTTCGAGTCTGACCAAAAAAAGTGAGCGGTACACCTGTACCTTCAAGACTCGTAATACCAGCGTTAACAAAAAAGCAGCGTTGGGACCTCTCAACGCTGCTTTTTAAGGCTAATGCAAGACTCGTAATTTCGCCGTAAATGTTTCAAAGGCAATTATTTTGCCCAAAAATATTTTCTTCCATGTTTACCATGAATGTTACATACATATCCATCACTTATCATCATTTATCCATCACTGTTTCAGCTATTCCTGGGCATGGGACACATAGATTCTTTGTCCATCTGCCATGTGCTGCTGCACTGACCTGTCTGCTCCTTCCTATTACATATAGTGTATTTAGGGTTGCCACCCTTTCTGGAAAAAACTACCGACCAGGCTTAGCATAAATTTGCATAACTAAAATCAAAAGCTGATATAACTGATTTTAAATGATCATTGTTTTATAATTATATTCTAGCATACTTAGAAAAAGTTTCACTGTTATAGCATATTTATTTTTATATTTAATCTTTATTTTCAACTTGAACCTTAAAATTACCAGTCATGTTGGTAAAATGCCATCTGGGTTATAACCCTAAGTGCAGTCCTGAAGTAGGTGAGGCAAACGGATGTATTCAACATGGGGTTATCTATAAAGCGGAATAAGTAATATTTTTTATTCAAAGCAGTTTTACTAATATTAGTGTATTGTAGAAATGCTTCTTTTCCCTTTCAGTTTTTACATGAATATGCATTTATTAAAAGCATGGATATCCATTTATATCTACACTTGCATGGGCTCTCCCATAGGTGTATATTTTATGTAATGTTTTTTAGGTCAGCGTTTCTGAATGGTTCCCTAGATAGGTTTAATTATTAGCTATCATGTTAAAAGCTTATTATTTTATATTCCCCAGAAGACAGTTCTTAAATAAGTAAGCTTTCTAATTTTGTTGGAAATTACATCAACATTGCCCCAGTTTTTTGATAGTTTCTATACAGTAATAGCATATTTATGTCTTGTATGCAGAAACTATTAGACTTTTGTTGGGCCTGTACTATTTGCTTTAATATTATAGTTATCAAGTTATACAACAGGACAGGTCGTTTTAACTTTATGACAAATTAACAGAAATAAAAAAGCATAAAAAAGCATCTTTTTGGACTAGGCAATCTTTTCTCATTTTACTGTAGATACATGAATTGATTATTAGCGTTTGTGCCTTAGAAGACAACATTTTGGGCTAAATTCAGAGTGTTTGTTAGGCTGCCGAGTGTCCGTGTCATTAACCCCTTAATGACCACAGCACTTTTCCATTTTCTGTCTGTTTGGGACCAAGGCTATTTTTACATTTTTGAGGTGTTTGTGTTTAGCTGTAATTTTCCTCTTACTCATTTACTGTACCCACACATATTATATATCGTTTTTCTCGCCATTAAATGGGCTTTCTAAAGATACCATTATTTTCATCATATCTTATAATTTACTATAAAAAAAATTATAAAATATGAGGAATAAATGGAAAAAAAAACACTTTTTCTAACTTTGACCCCCAAAATCTGTTACACATCTACAACCACCAAACAACAACCATGCTAAATAGTTTCTAAATTTTGTCCTGAGTTTAGAAATACCCAATGTTTACATGTTCTTTCCTTTTTTTGCAAGTTATAGGGCCATAAATACAAGTAGCACTTTGCTATTTCCAAACCATTTCTTTTCAAAATTAGCGATAGTTATATTGGGACACTGATATCTTTCAGGAATCCCTGAATATCCATTGACATGTATATATTTTTTTTTAGTAGACATCCCAAAGTATTCATCTAGGCCCATTTTGGTATATTTCATGCCACCATTTCACCGCCAAATGCAATCAAATACAAAAAATCGTTCACTTTTCACAAATTTTTTCACAAACTTTTGGTTTCTAACTTAAATTATTTACAAACAGCTTGTGCAATTATGGCATAAATGGTTGTAAATACTTCTCTGGGATCCCCTTTGTTCAGAAATAGCAGACATATATGACTTTGGTGTTGCTTTTTGGTAATTAGAAGGCCGCTAAATGCCACTGCGCACCACACGTGTATTATGCCCAGCAGTGAAGGGGTTAATTAGGGAGCATGTAGGGAGCTTTTTGGGGTAGTTTTAGCTTTAGTGTAGTGTAGTAGACAACCCCAAGTATTGATCTAGGCCAATTTTGGTATATTTCATGCCACCATTTCACCGCCAAATGCGATCAAATTAAAAAAAAAAAACGTTAATTTTTTCTCAATTTTAGGTTTCTCACTGAAATTATTTACAAACAGCTTCTGCAATTATGGCACAAATGGTTGTAAATGCTTCTCTGGGATCCCCTTTGTTCAGAAATAGCAGACATATATGGCTTTGGCATTGCTTTTTGGTAATTAGAAGGCCTCTAAATGCCGCTGAGCATCACACGTGTATTATGGCTAGCAGTGAAGTTGTTAATTATGTAGCTTTTAGGGAGCTTGCAGGGTTAATTTTAGCTTTAGTGTAGAGCTCAGCCTCCCACCTGAAACATCAGACCCCCTGATCCCTCCCAAACAGCTCTCTTCCCTCCCCCACCCCACAATTGTCCCCGCCATCTTAAGTACTGGCAGAAACTCTGCCAGTACTAAAATAAAAGGTATTTGGCCCTTTTTAAAAAAAAAAAAAAAAAAAAAAAAGCATATTTACATATGCTGATGTGTAGGATCCCCCCTTAGACTCCAACCTCACTGATCCCCCACCAAACTGCTCTTTAACCCTTCCCCTCTGCAATAATGGGCGCCATCTTGGGTACTGGCAGCTGTCTGCCAGTACCCAGTTTTGTAACAAAATGTGCCTTTTTTTAAAAAAAAAATCCCTTTTCTGTAGTGTAGCTTTCCCCCCCCACCGAGACCAACCCCCAACCCCTTCCAGGACCCTTAGATTGCATTTTACTGTATTTCTGTTTTTAACTTTTAACTTTTTTTTTCTGTAGTGTAGCGGTTCCCACCCACTCCCGCCACGTGCACGCATCCGCCCACCACCCCCCATGCACGCGCGCGCTCCGGTGCTTGCCCCCGTAGCTCCCACCCCCGATCCCGCCCCCCTCCACTCCACATAGAGCACCGATGGCCGCCCACCCGCCTCCCACGTAAGCTCCCACCAACGATACCGGCCATCGATGTCTGGTGCAGAGAGGGCCACAGAGTGGCTCTCTCTGCATTGGATGGCCAAGGGGGGTTATTGCAGGATGCCTCCATATCGAGGCATCACTGCAATAACCGGAAAGCAGCTGGAAGCGAGCAGGATCGCTTCCAGCTGCTTTCCAGACCAAGGACGTATGCCACACGTCCTCGGTCATTAACTGCATTTTTTTTGAGGACGTGTGGCGTACGTCCTTGGTCGTTAAGGGGTTTAAGGACCATTATAGTAAAAAAAAAGCAAGAATGTAAGTTTAGATGGCGGCCCATTTTTGGTGAACAACCTGGGTTGTTCTTGGTGATTGATGGATAAATTCACCCACCAATAAACAAGTGCTGTCCAGGGTTATGAACCCCCAAAAAAATCTTATTTTTCAAATAAAGATAGCAAGAGAAAGAATAAAATTTGATAATAGGAGTAAATTAGAAAGTTGCTTAAAATTGCATGCTCTAGTTGAATCACTAAAGAAAAAAATTGGGATCAGTGTCTCTTTAAATATTCATATGTCTGTTCTCTTAGGTTAAAATAATTTTGCTGGAATGAATGCCTCAGTAATCCAGCAGACGCAAAGAAAGGGCTCTTCATGGGTGTTCTGGGTGGTTTCAGGGTGTTTAAAAGGTGTCTTGCCTCGTGGCCACATGTCAAAGCTGAAAAACGTTCCTATTTTTTCAACTATATTTTATTTTCCTTAAATGTTTTTCAAGTTTTCTTTTTTACATAGAGTTGACTGTTTTAAAGGGTGGTGTTGCTTTTTTTCCTCATTCAACTTGTTTGTTTTGTAATTTTTTCCAAATATTTTTGTGATGCCGGTGTCCTTAACAGTGGAAGTCATTGTATGAAGCAGGAAGTTAATAGTTTTGAGATAGAAGTGTCTTCATTGATTTTAATGGACCTGATCTCACCAGTCTCTGCTCTGATGAGAGGAGGGTACCAATCTTTATTAAACGGACAGTCAAGTCCAAAAAAAACTTTCATGATTCAGATAGGGCATGTAATTTTAAACAACTTTCCAATTTACTTTTATCACCAATTTTGCTTTGTCCTCTTGGTATTCTTAGTTGAAAGCTAAACCTAGGAGGTTCATATGCTAATTTCTTAGACCTTGAAGGCCGCCTCTAATCTAAATGCATTTTGATAGTTTTTCACCACTAGAGCGCGTTCGTTCACGTGTTTCATATAGATGACATTGAGCTCATGCACGTGAAATTACCTAGGAGTGAGCACTGATTGGCTAAAATGCAAGTCTGTCAAAAGAACTGAAATAAGGGGCAGTCTGTTGAGGCTTAGATAGAAGGTACTTACAGAGGTAAAATGTGTATAATTATAACTGTGTTGGTTATGCAAAACTGGGGAATTGGTAATTAAGGGATTCAATACCTTCCATTATTAGAAACTTGATTACATCTAATAGCAGGCACTTAATGTTTTATGGAAAATGTCAAAAAGAATTTAAAAAAATGTACAGATCACTTTTAACTAATTAGCATGTGATTGACAATGACTTAAAGGGACATGAAACCCAAAAATTTTCTTTCATGATTTAGATAGAGAATACAATTTTAAACAACTTTCTAATTTACTTCTGTTATCTAATTTGTTTCATTCTCTTTGTATCATTTGTTGAATGAGCAGCAATGCACCAATGGTTTCTAACTGAACACATGGGTGAGCCAATGACAATCTGTATATATATGCATCCACCAATCAGCAGCGAGAATCTAGGTTCTTTGCTGCTTCTGAGCTTGCCTAGATAAATATTTCAGCAAAGGATAACAAGAGAAGGAAGCAAATTAAATAATAGCAGTAATTTGGAAAGTTTTTTAAAATTGCATCATCTGTCTGAATCATGAAAGAAAATGTTTGGGTTTCATGTCCCTTTAAATTTAAATAGGGGCATGGCATGTGTGTTTAAATAGGAACATAGGAATCAGAAATAGAACCACAAAAGTAAGCACAAAGACCAAGTTTAACGAGAAGAGTTAAAAAAAAGTAAAGTGCTAACGCTGCATGCTACTTTATATGTTAGCAGATATTCCACAGTCTGTATCCATGAACTATAACGTACCCAACAGATTACTATATTTAGCCTTTGTTGTTTACGTGAATCACACTGCTACAGCTCTCCCGGATTCCATATTTTGTCTCTACATGAGCCATCTGCTCATATAGATTTTAGGGATGTCACCTTTTTTGCATGCTTGCTTCACCAACGAATGCTATATTAACAGACAACAGACAGTTCTTTTAGGAGCTTTCTCCCCCTTTGTTGCTCCCACATACAGGGGCTTTGTCAGAGCTACCATTCTTCCTTCAGGTGTGTTTATTTCTAGCCCCACCTACTTTCTAAGCTAACTTTTCTTAAAGGGATAACCACTCTGTTCTTATAGTGTGTCTCACATTCACTTCATAAGCGATAATAGCACAATGTAGTACTACAAAAATGATGCAAACTCTAATTTGTCATTTATCCCCTAGGACTTATAGTTTTTAGAGTATATATCCAGCAGGTTTCTTTTTGTAGTAAAACTTTATTATTGCCCCCTCTACCATTCACAATGCCGTTATCTATTGCTATGAGTTTCAGAGAGGATGCAATCGCTTCATGATACTGTGCAAAATGTCTAGCTACGTTTATGTCTCTATAATGTACAATATTGTCCCTAAGATCTTGCATCCTGTCCTTAAAAATTATCTTCATTTTTCCTATCTACAAACAGGGACAGGAACAATGTAACAAATAAACAGCTCCAACTGTTTTACTGTTATAGAAATGTTTTATATCAAATTCCCTCTCTCCTCCTACAGAAAATGCTTTTGCTTTCTCCATATAGGGGCAGAATACACAGTTTCCACATGGATAGCTACCTTTTAACCCCTTTATCTTGTCTGAGCCAGTCTTATGGGGATGAGCTTTTCTGATACATACTGTTTACTAAATTATCCTTACGATTTGGAGCTTTTTTAGTTACCATCAGAAGTTGAGGGCCAATCAGTTCTTTCATTTTATCCTCTACTGTTATTAGGTACCCGTTTCTTTTCAGAATGTTGCGCATCTTATCCCACTGACAGTGAAAAAAAATCTGATATCTTTTCTACAAAGGGAACAGTTTTTGCCCACTGAGTATATGGATTTAAGCATGGGCAGTAGTACAAATGGCTGAAAATATATATTAGGACATGCAGAGTAATATTTTCTGATAGGCATTTGCTATAACTATTATGTTGATATTTAACGTTTATGTCAATAATTATTGATTGAAATATCTATATATAGGTCTAGATTCAAAATCTGTTCATGAGAGTAATATCTTGCAGAAAAATTCACCCTAACATCGCAACTTATCCCCTCCCAACAGACGCAAGTTGCGAGTTCAGCTCCATAATAATCAAGGAGCTGCATTTATCTTATAACCATTTACTTTTCAGTGCTTAATAGAGCAAATTAATGAAACTAAAAAAATCCTCTATAAAACAGTTCACTCAAACATATATGGAAAAAAAAGATAAACAAAAAAAAACCATTTTAACTTTAAAAAAAGGAAACAGAGTCTTTATGAATTCTGAATGCTGGGCTTAAGGTGTAAAGGGAAAATAGTACTAGCAGATTTGATGTGTAAGATTAAGTTTAATGTATTCAACCACTTATCTATAGTTAAAGGGAGAGAAACCTACTAATGAAACACTGAAACATATAGGTGAAGCAGTGCTAAATTTCTAACATGATCTGACCTTTACAATTAGACACATCAATAAACCACAGCTCTCTTAAAGCAAATCTGTTTTAACTACATATGATGGTCAGATAGTGAGTCTCTGCATCTTAATATTGGGTTCCACCATCTTGGAGAGTAGGTATTCTTGCACATTGTGGCAGAAGCAGTGTGCATTCACAGATTAGTGATATAACTGTATCATGCTTTTCAAGTTAGCATGATACAGAGAGGGATCTTCACATTTTAGTAGCATTGAGGACTTTTAATTAATTTAGTGTATGTAACTTTAAAACTTTAAAAGGGACATATGCTAACTCACTTAAGCGTGATTCCATGTAACTGTAAAAAGCTAACAAGAAAATGTCAACTGAACTGCTCTATGTAAAAAAGTAAGGGCTCTGTGAACAATTATCCTTTAGCTACTGTCAGCTGCATGTGGAAAAATTAAAAATCAGCTTTATCAGTGCTGATCTCACACAAAGTGACTAAATGACTGTACCTGCACATGCCAGATGTACGCTCCCTTGCAAGATCCAGGACTAGCACCCTGATTGGCTGCTTAAAGTCCATTTACAATGGTATGTGACTACTGAGAAAATGTTGAGGTAAAATATCTTCCTTTTTTATATAGAAATATATGTGATATTTTCTAGTTAGCTTTTTACAGCGGTGCTGCATCACTTTTAAGTGCTTCAACATTTGGGAATCATGTCCCTTTAAAGGAACAGTCTACTCCCAGAATTTTTATTGTTTAAAAAGATAGATAATCAATTTTTTTTATCCATTCCCCAGTTTTGCAATAACCAACATGGTTATTTTAATACACTTTTTACCTTTATGATTACCTTGTATCTAAGCTTCTGCAAACTGCCCCCTCATCTCAGTGCTATTAACAGACTTACATTTTAGCCAATCAGTGCTGACTCATTTGTAACTCCACAGGAGTGAGTACAGTGTTATCTATATGGCACACATTAACTAGCACTGTCTTGCATGTACTTAGATAAAGGTGGCCTGCATGGGCTTAGGAACAGGCAGAGATTTAGAGTTTTAAAGCATATATTAATATGACAATGTTGGTTGTGCAAAGCAAGGAAATGGGAGTAAAAGCGTTATCTATCTTTTAAAATAAAAACATTTTTTTTTGGAGTAGACTGTCCCTTTAAGCTCCTGCTCTGTAACATGCACAATAACCTGACATGCATAATACTGCTGTCAAAAAGCCATAACACTGATGTGTCAATGCACATTGCTTCTTTTATAGGGTGCAAGAATACCTAAGCTCCAAGATAGCAGCACCCAGTATAAGGTAGCTTTACCAACACGCCCCTGTAAGGGGTTAAAATAAAAAAGAACTTTGAAGAAAAATGTGGGTACAAGATGAAACCAATAATATGCGATACAATTTAGTCATGCCCCGCAGTTAAATGTCCCTTTAAATTAATGCTGGAGTGCAGAAATTCAGATACAGAAATTCAAAAATTAAACTCTCACACCAAAGAATATAAAATATTTGCATATTAGATTACATTATTTTATTCTTTGGGGATGGGGGGTAATATTTTGGAATTTCCATGATTTGCAATGCTTGATTTGAAACTTAAACTCTGGCATTAATGTAAACCAGACTGTTCAGTGTTAAACGCTGTTATACAGGTGTATGTAACTTTTGATTGCATGAACAAATTTACTTTAAAATATTGCACTTTTGTGAGCTCCCTCAATAACTGGAAATGCTGATTTTTTTTATTTATTATACATCATATTTGTCATACATTAGTAATTATACATAAAATTTCAATATGTAAATAATTACAATAGACATTAAAAATATACCTTACAAAAAGAAAACCAATACAAAATATTAGGTATGTAAATCATTACTTCAAAATTATTTAATCCTTTAAAATTAGTGGTATTCAAGGCTATTACCTGTCCCGTTATAGTGAGTATCCTAAATTTCTCTTTATTACGCTACTGGCCAATTCTCCACCTCCTAGTAACGTGCGCGTTGTTTTAAGCACTTATATATCATTTTTTGGGTTTCCTCAATCTTTTTTTTAATATTTTGTTCCCATTTATTCACAAAATGTTGCATTCTCCCTATGGGATCATATAATGTATCATACTTCTCTGTTATTAACTGTTGCCATATTGCTTTCTTGAGCATTACAATAGATAGGGTTTTTTTTTCAATCCATAATTTTGTGATAGTCTTTCTTGCTACCAATATCACCATTAAAATAAATAATTTGTTTTAAGTTTTCTTTATCTTTGGTATTTGTAATTAAAAAATTGCTTGTTTATTCAAATGACAATTATCTTTGAGTTTATTAGATATCCAAAATGAGATCTGAGCCCAGTATTGGCAAATTTTTGGGCAATCCCAAAAATAGTGAGATAAATTTGGTAGTATTATTATTATTATCAGGTATTTGTAGAGTGCCAACAGATTCTGCAGCGCTGTAAACATAGTCGTGTACAGGATAGCTTTTGTAGGGGTCAAGTGGGTAGAGGGCCCTGCCGAGAATTTCACTGTTGTGGTCGGCTCTTATGAAGCGATCTGTAAACAGCTGGGCCCATAGGCTTACATTCTAAGGGGTTCAAGGGGAAAGCAATGGAGTTGGGAAAGGTTAGTGCTGGTTGTATGCATCCCTGAATAGTAGAGTTTTTAGGGAGTGCTTGAAGCTGTTAAAACTAGGGGAGAGTCTTATGGAGTGAGGCAGGGAATTCCACAAGATGGGGGCCAGTCTGGAGAAGTCCTGTAAACGGGAATGTGAGGAAGTAACAAGAGAGGAGGAGTGGAGGATATCCTGAGCTGATCGAAGGGGACTGGAGGGAGAGTATCTAGAGACAAGTTCTGAGATGTAGGGGGGAGCAGTGCAGTTGAGAGCTTTATATGTCAGGGTGAGGATTTTATGTTTAATCCTAGAGGCAAGAGGAAGCCAGTGAAGGGATTGGCAGAGAGGTACAGCAGATGAAGAGCGACGAGTAAGGAAGATGAGCCTGGCAGAGGCATTCATAATGGATTGTAAAGGAGCTATGCAGCAGCTAGGTAGACCAGAGAGGACGGAGTTGCAGTAGTCAAGGGAAAGGATGAGAGAGTGGATTAAAATCTTGGTTGTATCTTGTGTAAGGAAATGTCTAATTTTAGCAATGTTTTTAAGGTGGAAGTGGCAGGCTTTAGCCAAGGACTGAATGTGAGGAGTGAAGGAAAGATCTGAGTCAAGTGTGACCCCAAGACATCGGGCGTGCGGGGTAGGGGTAATGATGGAGTTATCAACAGTTATAGACATTTTGGGGGTGGAGACATTGGAAGAAGGGGCAAAAATAAGGAGTTCAGTTTTGGAGAGATTTAGCTTAAGGTAGTGAGAGGACATCCAAGATGAGATGTGAGAAAATACAGTTAGTGACACGGGTTAGTAAGGAAGGAGGTAGGTCTGGTGCAGAGAGGTAGATTTGGGTGTCATCGGCATACAAATGGTATTGAAACCCATGGGACTTTATTAAGGAACCTAGTGACGACGTGTAGATTGAAAAGAGAAGGGGACCAAGGACAGAGCCTTGAGGTACCCCAACAGAAAGTGGTAACGGGGCAGAGGATGCTCCAGAGAAGGCTACACTAAATGTATGGTTAGTCAGATAGGAAGAGAACCATGAGAGAGCTGTGTCACAGATGCCGAAGGATTGGAGGGTTTGGAGCAGAAGAGGGTGGTCAACAGGGTCAAAGGCTGCAGACAGGTCAAGGAGGATAAGCAGAGAGAAGTGGTAGTATATAAGAACATTTTGGACAGATTGAACTACAGTCCTTTTTTCCATTTACTCCTCTTTGTTGTTGTTATGTAATCATTATGTAACATTCTATACTGTGATTCTCTCAACTCACTTGCCATTGTGATTTGTCTTACAGTTCTTATACTATAGAATAATTGTTCCTTTGTAATATGTGTTCCTAGTATATGTTGCCATTTATTTGTGATCTTTACAAGGTTTCCTTCAGTTGACCTAGCAATTATTTTAATATATATATTAGTAATCTTGAAATTACCTTTTTCATCGCGTTCACACATTTCTACTATTATATTTTTACTGTGGATATTTGGGGATGCTCTAAGCACTTTTTTTTTATAAATGATTCAATCTGGATATAGTGAAAAATTATTTTTAATATTTACCTTATACTTATTAAGAATCTCCTGAGAAGAGTATATACCTTTATTATGTTCGTGACATAGATCTCCTATTTTATTAATCTCACAGCTATTCCAATTATGGAAAGGATCGTTATTACCCATTGAAAATGTGGGATCCCCCACTATGGGGATATATTGTGAATATTTATAATCTATCTCAAAGCATTTATTAATGAGCTTCCATGTTGATAGGCAATCACAAAATACTATATGCGTTTTAATATTTTTTGGGATCTCTGCTATGTCAGCGAGAGGTAAGTAAGATACTGATATAGGTGTGATCAGTTTTTGTTCTAATTTCATGTTGGTATACTTTTCCCTTCCTGTTATGCATTCAAGATGATATCTTGCCAGTGCCGCACAATTGTAGTATTTTATACTTGGCATACTCCATCCTATTTTATTTGCTGGCATTTGTAATTTAGAAATACTGTTCCTTGATTTATTCTGTTTCCAGATAAAATTCCTTATTGCTATATTCAATAGTTTAAGGTCCTTATTGGGGATTCTTAATGGTAGCATATGTATGGGGTATAATAGTCTGGGTAGAGATTTTAATTACATGAACTCTACCGGTCAAATTTAAGTTTAAATTCTGCCATATTTTAAGATCTTTTGCTATATTTTTAATTAACGTTGGGAAGTTCAGATCATATATAGTATTAGGGTTATTAGATATTTTTATTCCCAAGTAGGTCATATATTCTTTTACTTCGTCAAAGATATAATTTTTTCTCTTTGCATTCTTATATAACCGCAATATCTGAGATTTTTTCATATTAATCTTATATCCTGAGATATCTCCAAATAGAAGAATGTTCTCTATAATTTTTTCTATATATATCTCAGGATCTGATACATAGAGGAGCTAATCATCCGCAAATCGCTTTATCTGTAAATATGTTTTCTCTATCAAAATGCCTGGTGAGCATTTTTTTAAGAGGTGTATTAGTGGCTCTAAGGCTAACTGAAAAAGAAGTGGAGAAAGGGGACATCCCTGGCGAGTGCCTCTATAGAGTTGAATTGGTGTAGATGTACAACCATTAATACACATATATGCATCTGTCGGGGTATAAATTGCTTTAATATAATCAAGGAAATTTCACTTTATATTCACTCTATCCATAGTATAGAATAAATTACTCCATTAAATCCTATCAAAGGCCTTTTCAGCATCAACCGATAACAAAAAGGCCTCCGATAGGATATCCCGCTTTTCCTTTTGCCAACATTTTTCAATAATGTTTAAAATGTTTCTGATATGTTTTACCGATGTTCTTCCTGTCATAAAGCCAATCTGTACATCAGAAATAATATACGGTAGTATAGCATGTAATCTATTTGCTAAAATGTTCATTAAAATTTTATAATCAACGTTTGTTAATGATATTGGTCTATATTTATTTATCATTTATTATTTATTTATAAAATATTTTACCAGGAAGGATACATTGAGATTTCTCTCATTTTCAAGTATGTCATGGGTCCACAAAACATTGCATTGATACAATAGGGTACAAGAAAATACAAAAACAATAAAAGAGGGATCTCTTAAAGGATTTTAGGCTTGGTGAAGGGTTTAAACTGTGCGGGAGGTCATTCCATAATTGTGGTTCTCTGTAGTGTAATTGATCTTTCCCAGGTTTTGATATAACTACCATATTTACTATTTTAAAAGTAGGTGAAATTTTATATATATATCTTGAAATACTTGATGTAATGAATCTATTGTTTTTTTAATCAATGCCTTATAATACTCTGCCGGAAGACTATCTGGTCCCGATGCTTTAGATAAAGGTAGTTTTTGTATAACTTTCTGAATCTCGTCTGTCTATTTTTTATTGAGTATTCTGCCCTGTTCCTCTGATACTTGTGGGAGATTACTTTGATTCCATAGGGTCTGTTAATTCTAAATATTAATTCCCTGTGATTTATATAGGTTTTGATAATATTTCTTAATGCATTTGATAATATTGTCTGTGTCTTTATAGATATAGTCTTGATCTTTTATTGCGTATATGTAGTTAAATGATTTTTCCTCTTTTAATACAATTGCTAGCAGTCTGCCTGATCTGTTACCCCATCTATAGTATTTTGCAGATCTTTTTTTAAGCTCTTCTCATGATTTATTAAATAAAATTAAATGTCTTTTTTTTTAACAGTAAAGTATATATTTTTATTATGAATTGTTTGTTCCATTCTATATTGAAAATATTTGCTATTTCTACTTGATTATTTATCCTTAACTTTTTTCTTAATATAATTTAAATAAGAGATCATCTCTGCTTTCAGCGTTGCTTTGGATGTTTGTGCATTATCACTATGTTGCCTGTTATTAACCCCAAATTCTTCCCATTTTTCCTCTAGGAATTTAGTGCACTTTTATGATTTATATAAATACTTAGGATATATGATATAATTTACATTGCCATATTTTTTCTGACTTTTAAAGATAATAATACAGGGGCATGGTCTGAAACATTAAACTGCCAAACTCTTCCACTGATATATTTAACTCATATGATGCAAGACAGTAGTCTATTCTTGACATAGAATTATTTGAACGTGATGTGTGTGTGTAGTCTAGACTATAAGGTTTTTTTTACGCCATATGTCTTCAATACCCAAATTTGAACATAGAGATTGAATTGTCTTTTTTTCATAGTTATATCTAGATTTAATTTTATATTCTATTTTCATTGATTTTCTGTCTATCAAAGGATTGGGAGTCACATTGAAGTCTCCCAATATTATGACTATTTTCAACATATCTTTGTATGAGCTTTTGAAATTTATTCCAGAATTTAACATCTTGTTGGTTTGGGCCATAGATGTTACATAGTGTATATTTTTGTTTATTTATATTTAGAATTATAATTCTACCCTTTGTATCTATATATGAACTTTCAATTTTATATTCTAATCTTTTATGGAATAATATAGAGGAATAGATGACTTCCTTTACCCAGCCTGCTTTTAATTTCATATGTTCTTTATCCGTTAAATGAGTTTCTTGAACACATGCAATATCTATATTGAGTTTCATTAGGTGGTTCAATATAGCCTTTCTTTTGATAGGGGAATTTATTTCCCTACATTCCAGGTGATAATTTTTACCATCTATGCAGCAAAAACTGTAAACACTCCCAATATATCAATACATACCAATAAGTAATGAACATGTACAGCTTATAACCAAGAAGAGGTAAAACAAATAATTAAAAAAAATGAAAAAAAATTCACATACCCCTTAAAAATAAATTTATGGTATCTATATTGTTTTTCTTCAACTTCTGTTATTCTCAGGATGGAATGGGAAGTTGCTATCTCTCCCCGTGACAAATGATAAAATCTTAATATACTTTTATAAAATATCCCCAAAATAAGATTCAATTAGTGAAGATAGTAATAAGTGTACTCTAGGTATATATATACATTAGAGGATTCAAGATTAATGTTATAACTTTGTGTTTCACTCCTTCTTATTAATATAATCTTTCTAAAAAATATAGTGAAATTATATTTGTAGAAAAAAAAGAAAAAGAAAAGAGAAAATATGGACGATATCCCTGGATCCTTATAGTAACTCATAATGTTTTGTAGATTCCATCTACCCAATAATGTGAATATTACATACATCATGTGTTTGACTAAACATATTCCATAGTGCTCCTCATTCAGTGTTATTACCCTATTCCCTCTAGAGATATCAAATAACAACATTTTACCTGTCCCCCAGCTATTACAACTTAACAACATACTCCATATATTTAAAAGTGCTATAAAAAAACATCATTAGTCTAGCAATATATGTTGTTTGCCCTTTTTTCCCCAATTTTTTATCCCTTCCCCAATAGACATTATTAATGATATTCATCTAAACATTGTATAGTCCTTGGTCAAGGAGTATAGTCGCCTCTGCTGGAGAGTAGAAGATCTGAAATGTTTCCCCTTGCTGAATTTTCAATTTTGCTGGGTATAGCAATGCAAATTGTTTTTTCTTCCTTGACTAATCTTTAGCATACTTCAGAGAACTGTTTCCTGCATTTTGATAGCTCTGCAGAGTAGTCCTAAAACAGCAGAATTCTTTTTTCCTCCAAAAACTAATTTTTGCATACTTGTGTATGCTTTTAAGATCTTCACTTTAGCCTGGAAGCTGATATATTTTATAATAACTACTCTGGATTTAGTCCAATCCTATGTGCTCTTTCTACTTGAAATTGTTCTATGTCCATCTCTAAGCCCAGCAGTTTAGGTAAAGTTTGTTCAGCAAACTCAATTAGATAGGATGAAGAGTCCGACTAGCCTGATATTGTTTCTTCTTGAATGATTTTCCATTTCATCTGTCTTACTAGTCAGCTTTTTATTTCCTTCTTCCAATACTTTTAACCTTTTTTCCATATTGGCTTGGGCATCCTCTGTATTTGATACTCGCTGTTCAATACCAGATATTCTAGCTGTGATCTGTTGCATCTCCTGAACCTTATCAAGACTTTTCTGCACATCATCAATCTTACAGATCAAATTACCCAGTTGCTCAGACAAGACAATGGCTTGTGTTTGTTCATTTGTAATGTCCTCATTCATGACCACAGATACATTACTTAAATTACTTGTATTCCCTTTTTTTTTTTTTGTTCTTTGCTGTGCCTTTAACTTTAGGAGCCATTTTGGGAGAAGTAAAATATTTTTCCATTAGATTGGATTTTTTAATATATCTGACAGATCAGTCTTAATATACCACTTTTCACAAGATTTTCCTCAAGTATATTACAGAAGGAAACAAGCAGAAACTATGCAAACAGGTGCACAATATGTAGTTCACTCTTAGGTGTGGTGTGGGGGAGGGGGAAGCTCTATTGATATAACCTTCTCTTCTTGGTGGTCCTGTGTTATCCTTTTATATTCATCAACACTTTGTCCCCCAAGTAGTGTAAAACAGAGGAGCTTAGTCCCATTATAATATCATAATCCACTGGATGCATTTAACCCCATTGGGGACCAGGATTAAACCTTCCTTTTCAATGTAAATATTGATTATGCTTTATCAGTGTATCCCATTTACTCTTTAGTAAAGTTGATAGAAGAGACAGTCACTCACCGATTTGGTTTCCTACCAGCCTGTGCTCCGCTGGATCCATCCATGGTTTTCAATCACTTACCACAATCTTGCTGTACCAAGTGAGATCCGGAGCTCCGCTGATATGTGCTACTCCCCACACACTCTATCCTGTTTGTGCCTCCTGTTGCTTGGTCGGCGGTGGACACTAGATGTGGCGTCTTGTTACACTGCTTTACCCCGCACAGTGTATAGCAGACAGGGCAAATGTCCACCTGTAATCAAGCTAAATGCAGGGCCTTTCTCCTGGAGACTGCGTCCTCCATGTGGCTTACTCAAACTCTGTGAGCCGCACGCTCAAATGCCCCGCCTCTTCCGCCTCCTTCATGTGAAGTCCAGAAATGCTGAAATTTTACTTAAATTTACCAAAGTATTTTTGGAGTTCCCTGTTGCAGCGGCAAACACTATTTCACCAGTCTTTATGAAATCTTGTAGTCCAGTATATCCTTTAACAGTAGTTGCTGGGATATAAAGGTTTAAAGTCACTGATTTTGATATATCTCATGGATACTCAGTAGAGTAGAGCAAACACTGACTAAATTCTCAAGTCCAGCTCAGTATCAGCTTCTGAATGTGTGAATTCTAACTAATCTTAGATAGAGCAGCTACTTTTCAGAAGTGATAGTGTCACAAAAGTGTCTGTCTTAATAACAAGTTGAAAGAATGAAAGAAATAAAAAAGAGAGAAAGAAATAAAAAAGAGAGAAAGAAATAAAGAGAGAGAGAAAGAAATAAAGAGAGAGAAATAAAGAGAGAGAGAAAGAGAGAGAGAAAGAGAGAAAGAAAGAGAGAGAGAAAGAGAGAGAGAAAGAGAGAGAGAAAGAGAGAGAGAAAGAGAGAGAGAAAGAGAGAGAGAATGAAGAGAGAGAAAGAGAGAGAAAGAGAGAGAAAGAAAGAAAGAAAGAAAGAAAGAGAGAGATAGATAAAGAAAGAAAGAAAGAAAGAAAGAAAGAAAGAAAGAAAGAAAGAAAGAAAGAAAGAAAGAAAGAAAGAAAGAAAGAAAGAAAGAAAGAAAGAAAGAAAGAAATAGAGCGAGAAAAAAAAGAAAGAAAGAAAGAAAAAAAGATTTGATGAGGAAATCAAAATGCATATAGAAGTGAGAAAGAAAGATAAAGATGATAAACATAAGGGACAAAGGTTGTTACTTAGACAGGATAGACTGGGAACGATATAACTTTTAGATACCTTTTCAGTGTCTCACATTATGATAAAAAAATCTAACCATTAACTCTGTTTCTTTCCAGTCTAATGTCTAATACCATAAAATATTTAAGAAGGTTTTTACAAACCCATTCATAAAATGTCCACATTCTTCAACAACGTATTATTAAATCTGATATTTTAGTAAGATAATAAATATGATTATTGAAGAAGTGTAGTAATGTAACATACATCAAAATATAATTACGTTAATATATATCATATATCATTCCACTGACATTTACAGCATAAGAACAATGCATGGGGAACTTTTTTTCTCTTTAATACATTTTATTTTGAAAAGATTCTTGTCAGTTTATGCTACAGTATAAGTTTTGCTGTTCCATTAACCTGATTTTCAGTTTGCTCGGTTGATAAATTGCCTGCCAGAAACTGTTACTGTATTATGTATTTCAGGATTTCTATTAGGAAGAATAATATATTTTTCAATATTTATTGAAGAACAATTATTTAATGCTAATATTTTCATGTCCTGTTATATGCATAAAATTATATTTAATAGCCCACAGCATAAATCGTGTACACTGGACACATTAGGTAAATAAATATAAAAGATTAATATCAATGAATGGACATTGGTCAATGAGACTTAAATGTGTACTTGGAAAAAAAAAATGCTTGGGCATCTGCATGAATTGAGCTGAAAAATGCAGTTACCTATAAATAGCACATGCTATCAAAAGACAGTTAATGAACGGAAAGCTTTGAATGTAATGGATTATAAATGATTGCACATTAAATCACATTTTTTTAGGCAAAGCACCTCCTCAGTATTTCATAACCTGTAGAAGTCTGTAACACAAAAGCAAGGAGCTACTGTCCAACAGGCATTATTAAAAGGACAGTCAATGCCTTGTGATCACAAGATATTTATGTTGTCTTGATATAGAATAACATATTAGCCAAGTATTGTTTTCTGCAATTATATTTCAATAGCCAAACTCTCCTCCACTTTCCCTGTTTGAATAAGCCAATCCAGTCTTGACCCTGCAGACAACAAGGCTAGTCACTATTATTCTGTTAGCATATAGTACATTATTAAATGGACAGTATACACCCATTGTCATATAACTGCATGTAATAGACACTACTATAAAAAAAATTAGATGCACAGACAGATACTGATATAAAAATCCAGTATAAAACTGTTTAAAAACTTACTTAGAAGCTCTCAGTTTAGCTCTGTTGAAAAGGTAGCTGAAAACCCCCCTGCAAGTGGGAAAAACAGACACCCCCTCCCCCTACTTTTGCATATGAAAAGACCCTTTACACAAACAGGAGCAACAGAACAACTTTATGGGCTATATAATTAGATCATCTACAAAAAATTTATGCAAAGAAAAAATGAGTGTATAATTGTTTTATATTATTATATTCCTTGTTTTGTTTTTTGTTATTCTTTTCTAGTTTCCATTTTTCTCCAAGTTTTTTAAACACATAGAAAAAAAGGTTGTCAAGACAGAGAAGCAAATGGTAAAAAGATGTAGGATTTTTAGGATGTCTTGTTTGACTCCATCAACAAAGACCAGATGGAAGCAACATTTAAAGGGAGATTACAATGAAAACAAAAACTACTGTATTTTCATAGATCAATTTTAAAATTGATTTCTAAGCTTGCTTTGCATTTAACCCTACAAGTAAGCAATATGTGTGCACCTGGTATGCTCCCATATTTGATATCACTACTGCAAAAAACAAACAAACAGGAAGATCAGCCAATCAGCAGTTGCAGTGTGACCTAGCCAGTTGATTAGAGAATGGTCATGTGATTTTCCTCTTTACAAAGGGGGGGGGGGGTCTTCTGTATAACATAAGGACATCTTAAGGTCTTGTGTAATGCCTTTTCCAGAATATAGTCATGGGAGAGCCTTCTGCCAAATCTTGCTCCCCGCGGACTCTACACTCAATTTTAATGTTGTTTTTTTATCTGTTATGTGAAACTGGGTCAACTTTTCCACTTCCACTGGCCTTGAAATCTATTTTTATGTACAACTACACTATTTGCACATTTATATGTATGACCATTGTGTGGGACTTTGACTTCTCACTGATGCTCGCTTTATTCCTTAACTCTATACAGTATATTAAGGAAATCCCTGTTGGATAGTGTGAGTAGATGAAGTGTCTAGTCCGTCAAAATCTTTTACTGAGAAAAGCTGCTAACATTCACACATCAAAAAACTACCCTTTAGTAACATCATTTAAAAAAGGTCTATAGATCACTTACCTTCTTCTTAATAATAATGTTGTGTGAAAAGAGAATTTTTAGTTATTTTTAAGATAATTAAAAAAATAAATGATTTGATTCTATACATCTAAAATAATAGTAATAGTGTTAAAAAGTGCTGCCATTTGATGTATTTCCTGATACATTTGTATAAATTTACAAGAAGATTAAACATTCATACGCCTAGATTACGAGTTTTGTCGGTAAAGACCTGCGGGGCTAACAAGCCTTTTTATTCCAGCGCTCCATTAAGCCAACGCTGGTATTACGAGTTTTCTGAATGGCTGCGTTAGCCTCAGAAAAGTGATCTTTGAGCAAATTTAGCTCCACTTCAACCCTCAATACCAGCGTTGCTTACAGTAGAGGTAAGCTGGAAAAACGTGCTCGTGCACGATTTCCCCATAGGATACAATGGGGCTGAGCTGGCTTAAAAAAAAACCTAACACCTGCAAAAAAGCAGCGTTCGGCTCCTAACGCAGCCCCACTGTTTCCTATGTGAAAATACTTTCTAAGTCTACACCTAACACCCTAACATGAACCCAGAGTCTAAACATCCCTAATCTTACACTTATTAACCCCTAATCTGCCGTCCCCAACATCGCCGACACCTGCATTCTACTATTAACCCCTAATCTGCCTCTCCGGACACCGCCGCCACCTACATTATCCCTATGAACCCCTAATCTGCTGCCCCCAACATCGCCGACACCTATATTAAATTTATTAACCCCTAATCTGCCCCCCCAACGTCGCCGCCACCTACCTACACTTATTAACCCCTAATCTGCCGACCGGACATCGCCGCCACTATAATAAATGTATTAACCCCTAAACCGCCGCACTCCCGCCTCGCAAACACTATAATAAATGTTATTAACCCCTAATCTGCCCTCCCTAACATCGCCGCAACCTACCTACAATTATTAACCCCTAATCTCCCGCCCCCAACGTCGCCGCTACTATAATAAAGTTATTAACCCCTAAACCTAAGTCTAACCCTAACCCCCCCTAAGTTAAATATAATTTAAATTTAACAAAAAAAAAAAATTTACTATAATTAAATAAATTATTCCTATTTAAAACTAAATACTTACCTATAAAATAAACCATAGGATAGATACAATATCACTAATAATCACATTGTAGCTATTTTATGATTTATTTTTATTTTACAGGCAACTTTGTATTTATTTTAACTAGGTACAATAGCTATTAAATAGTTAATAACTATTTAATAGCTACCTAGTTAAAATAATTACAAAATTACCTGTAAAATAAATCCTAACCTAAGTTACAAATACACCTAACACTGCACTATTAATAAATTAATTAAATAAATTAAATACTATTATCTACAATAAAATACAATTAAAGAAACTAAACTATATTACAAAAAAAAAACACTAAATTACAAATAAAAATATTACAAGAATTTTAATCTAATTACACCTAATCTAAGCCCCCTATTAAAATAAAAAAGCCCCCCCAAAAAATGAAATTCCCTACCCGATACTAAATTACAAAAGTAATCAGCTCTATTACCAGCCCTTAAAAGGGCTTTTTGCGGGGCATTGCCCCAAAGTAATCAGCTCTTTTACCTGTAAAATAAAAGAAATACAATACCCCCCAACATTACAACCCACCACCCACACACCCCTACTCTAAAACCCACCCGATCCCCCCTTACAAAACCTAGCACAACCCCATTGAGGATCACCTTACCTTGAGCAGTGTTCACCCAGCCGGGCACCGATGGGCCAGAATAGGACATCCGAAGCGGCAGAAGTCTTCTTCTGATCGGGGCAGAAGAGGTCCTCCATCCAGCAGAAGTCTTTATCCGATCGGGGCAGAAGAGTTCCTCCATCCAGCAGAAGTCTTCATCCAAGCGGCATCTTCTATCTTCATCCTTCCGGCGATGAGCGGCTCCATCTTGAAGACCTCCGGCGCGGAGCCTCCTTCCAGCACGACGGACTAACGACGAATGACGGTTCCTTTAAATGACGTCATCCAAGATGGCGTCCCTCAAATTCCGTTTGGCTGATAAGATTCTATCAGCCAATCGGAATTAAGGTAGGAAAAATCCGATTGGCTGATGTAATCAGCCAATCGGATTAAAGTTCAATCTGATTGGCTCATTGGATCAGCCAATAGAATCGACCTCACATTCTATTGGCTGATCCAATGAGCCAATCAGATTGAACTTCAATTCAATTGGCTGATTACATTTTTTCTACCTTAATTCCGATTGGCTGATAGAATCCTATCAGCCAATCGGAATTCGAGGGACGCCATCTTGGATGATGTAATTTAAAGGAACTGTCATTCGTTGTTAGCCCGTCGTGCTGGAAGGAGGCTCCGCGCTGGAGGTCTTCAAGATGGAGCCGCTCATCGCCGGAAGGATGAAGATAGAAGATGCCGCTTGGATGAAAATATAATTATTCTGCTGGATGGAGGACCTCTTCTGCCCCGATCGGATGAAGACTTCTGCTGGATGGAGGACCTCTTCTGCCCTGATCGGAAGAAGACTTCTGCTGCTCCAGATGTCCTTTTCTGGCCCATCGGTGCCCGGCTGGGTGAGCACGGCTCAAGGTACGGTGATCTTCAATGGGGTAGTGTTAGGTTTTTTTAAGGGGAGATCGGGTTGGTTTTAGAGTAGGGGTGTGTGGGTGGTGGGTTGTAATGTTGGGGGGGTATTGTATTTCTTTTATTTTACAGGTAAAAGAGCTGATTACTTTGGGGCAATGCCCCGCAAAAAGCCCTTTTAAGGGCTGGTAATAGAGCTGATTACTTTTGTAATTTAGTATAGGGTAGGAAATTTTATTTTTTTTGGGGGGGTTTTTATTTTAATAGGGGGCTTAGATTAGGTGTAATTAGATTAAAATTCTTGTAATTTTTTTTTTTGTAATTTAGTGTTTGTTTATTTTGTAATATAGTTTAGTTTATTTAATTGTATTTTATGTAAGATAATTGTATTTAATTTATTTAATTAATTTATTGATAGTGTAGTGTTAGGTGTATTTGTAACTTAGGTTAGGATTTATTTTACAGGTAATTTTGTAATTATTTTAACTAGGTAGCTATTAAATAGTTATTAACTATTTAATAGCTATTGTACCTAGTTAAAATAAATACAAAGTTGCCAGTAAAATAAAGGGGTTAATAAAATTTATTATAGTGTTTGCGAGGCGGGAGTGTGGCGGTTTAGGGGTTAATACATTTATTATAGTGGCGGCGAGGTCCGGTCGGCAGATTAGGGGTTAATAAGTGTAGGTAGGTGGCGGCGATGTTGGGGGGGCAGATTAGGGGTTAATAAATTTAATATAGGTGTCGGCGATGTTAGGGACAGCAGATTAGGGGTTCATAGCTATAATGTAGGTTGCAGCGGTGTCCGGTCGGCAGATTAGGGGTTAAATAATTTTATTATAGTGTTTGTAATGTGGGGGAGCCTCGGTTTAGGGGTTCATAGGTAGTTTATGGGTGTTAGTGTACTTTGTAGCACTGTAGTTAAGAGCTTTATGTTAAGTTAGCCCATAAAACTCTTAACTACTGACTTTTAAATGCGGTTGGAGTCTTGGAGGTAGAGGCTCTACCGTTCACTTTCTCCAAGACTTGTAATACCAGCATTAGGCAAATCCCATTAAAAAGATAGGATACACAATTGACGTAAGGGGATTTGCGGTAGCCTCGAGTCGCGGAAGAAAAGTGAGCGGTGAGCCTCTACCTGTCAGACTCGTAATACCAGCGTTAGGTAAAAAGCAGCGTTGGGACCTCTCAACGCTGCTTTTTAAAAAACTCGTAATCTAGGCGATAGTTTGCTAATTATATGGGTGTAAATTGATTCTAATACAACTGAAACATTTACCAGTGGAGTTTTCTGTTAAAGGGACACTCAAATCAAAATAATATTTTATGATTCAGAAAGAGCATGCAGTTTTAAGACACTTTCCAATTTACTTTAATTATAAAATTTTCAGTCTTTTTATATAAACACTTTCCGTAGAACATGCTCCTACTGAGCATGGGCACAAGCTCACAGGGTATATTTATACTAGTCTGTGATTGGCTGATAGCAGTAACACAGTACAGGGGGCCAGAAAATGGGAGAAAAAAATAAATTTGCCAGAAAAACAATCTACTTTGAAAATCAAAGTAGGTGCTATTGCATTGTCTTTTTATTATGCACTTGTTAATTATGCAATTCTACTGCATTGAGTGGTCCTTTAAGGAATATGGACATTTGTGAAGTTAAATTTAATGATTAGCTATTCAATTAAAATATAATTTGACCTATTGGCCTCTAGTTATCAACGTGTCTACTTTACCTGCCTTCACCAGCCCAATACGCCCGCCTAAGCTTGCCTACCATCGCCGCCGCGAAACTGGATACGTTCGCCAAAGTTATCAATAAAGCTGTCAAAAAGCCACGCACCAAGTACGGGGCGATGAGCAGCGGACTGTGATAGTTATCACTCATCCGATCTCGCTGCTCTTCGGCTTTTTGACAGCTTTATTGACAAGCTGTCACTAAGCACCCACACTAACTACACTGTTCTACCCCCTATACCGGCGCCCCGGAGCCCCCCGCAACTAAATAAAGTTATTAACCCCTAAACCCGCCGCTCCTAGACCCCGCTGCAACTCTTATAAATGTATTAACCCCCATAAACCGCCGCTCCCGGACCCCTCCGCCACCTACATTATACCTAGTAACTCCTATCCTGCCCCCTGTATATCGCCGCCACCTATATAAAGTTATTATCTCTATCCTGCGGATCCTTGACCTCGCCGCAACTAAATAAATAGTTTAACCCCTAAACCCGCCACTCCCGGGACCCCGCCGCCACCTATATTAAACTTATTAACCCCTAATCTGCCCCCCTACACCGTCGCCACCTATAATAAATTTATTAACCCCTATCCTGCCCCCCCTACACCGTCGCCACCTATAATAAATGTATTAACCCTTATCCTGCCCCCCCTACACCGCCGCCACTGTAATAAAATTATTAACCCCTAAACCTAAGTCTAACACTAACCCTAACACCCCCCTAACGTAAATATTAATTAAATAAATCTAAATAATATTTCTCTTATAAACTAAATTACTCCTTTTTAAAACTAAATACTTACCTTTAAAATAAACCCTAATATAGCTACAATATAACTAATAATTATATTGTAGCTATCTTAGGATTTATTTTTATTTACAGGCAAAGGTACAATAGCTATTAAATAGTTAACTATTTAATAGCTACCTAGTTAAAATAAAGAGAAATTTACCTGTAAAATAAAAACTAACCTAAGTTACAATTACACCTAACACTACACTATACTTTAATAAATTATTCCTATTTAAAACTAAATACTTACCTGTAAAATAAACCCTAAGATAGGTACAATGTAATTAATAATTACATTGTAGCTATTTTAGGATTTATATTTATTTTACAGGTAACTTTGTATTTATTTTAGCTAGTTATAATAGTTATTAAATAGTTATTAACTATTTAATAACTACCTAGCTAAAAGAAATACAAAATTACCTGTAAAATAAATCCTAACAATTATACCTAACACTACACTATCATTAAATTAATTAAATAAATTAGCTACAAATAACTACAATTAAATTCAATTAAATAAACTAACTAAAGTACAAAAATAAAAAAAGCTAAGTTACAAAAAATTAAAAAAAATAAGTTACAAACATTTCAAAAATATTACAACAATTTTAAGCTACTTACACCGATCAGCCAATAGAATGCAAGCTCAATCTGATTGGCTGATTGGATTTTTCCTACCTTAATTCCGATTGGCTGATAGAATCCTATCTGCCAATTGGAATTGAAGGGACGCCATCTTGGATGACGTCACTTAAAGGTACCGTCATTCGTCGTTAGTCGATGGGAAGAAGAGGATGTCTCCCGCGTCAGCTCGTCTGAAGATGGCTCCGCTCCGCTCCGGATGGATGAAGATTGAAGACCCCGCTTGGATGAAGACTTTAAACTTTAATCAGCGCCCCTTGGATGAAGACTTTAATCGGATGGAAGACTTCTTCAGCGCCCCTTGGATGATGACTTCTGCCACTCAGATCTCTTCTTCAGTTCCATCGGTGTGTCGGCTGGCTGAAGACAGCTAAAGGTAGGATGATCTTCAGGGGGGGGGGGGGTAGTGTTAGGTTTATTTAAGGGGGGTTTGGGTTAGAGTAGGGGTATGTGGGTGGTTGGTTTTAATGTTGGGGGGGTTGTATTTTTATTTTACAGGCAAAAGAGCTGTTTTCTTTGGGGCATGCCCTGCAAAAGGCCCTTTTAAGGGCTGGTAAGGTAATAGAGCTGGTAACTTTTTAATGTAGAATAGGGTAGGGAATTTTTTTATTTTGGGGGGCTTTGTTATTTTATTAGGGGGCTTAGATTAGGTGTAAGTAGCTTAAAATTGTTGTAATATTATTGAATGTTTGTAACTTTATTTTTTTTTATTTTTTGTAACTTAGCTTTTTTTATTTTTTGTACTTTAGTTAGTTTATTTAATTGAATTTAATTGTAGTTATTTGTAGCTAATTTATTTAATTAATTTAATGATAGTGTAGTGTTAGGTTTATTTGTAACTTAGGTTAGTTTTTATTTTACAGGTAAATTTCTCTTTATTTTAACTAGGTAGCTATTAAATAGTTAATAACTATTTAATAGCTATTGTACCTAGTTAAAATAAATTGAAAGTTGCCTGTAAAATAAAAATAAACCTAAGATAGCTACAATATAATTATTAGTTATATTGTAGCTATCTTAGGGTTTATTTTAAAGGTAAGTATTTAGTTTTAAATAGGATTAATTTAGTTAATACGATAAATATTATTTAGATTTATTTAATTAATATTTAAGTTAGGGGGGTGTTAGGGTTAGTGTTAGACTTAGGTTTAGGGGTTAATAATTTTATTACAGTGGCGGCGGTGTAGGGGGGGGCAGGATAGTGGTTAATAAATTTATTATAGGTGGCGACGATGTAGGGGGGGCGATTAGGGGTTAATAAGTTTAATATAGGTGGCGGCAGGGTCCGGGAGCGGCGGTTTAGGGGTTAAACAATTTATTAGTTGCGGCGGGGTCCGGGATCAGCAGGATAGGGGTTAATAACTTTATTATAGCTGGCAACGGTGTAGGGAGGGCAGGATAGGGGCTAATAAATTTATTATAGTGGCGGAGGTGTAGGGGGGCAGGATAGGGGTTAATAGGTATAATGTAGGTGGGCGGTGGGGTCCGGGGAGCGGCAGTTTAGGGGTTAATACATATATTATAGTTGCGGCGGGGACCGGGAGCGGCGGTTTAGGGGTTATCATATTTATTATAGCTTGCGGTGGGCTCCGGGAGCGGCGGTTTAGGGGGTAATACATTTATTTAGTTGCGGCGGTGTAGGGGGGACAGATCAGGGGTGTTTTAGACTCGGGGTACATGTTAGGGTGTTAGGGTGTAGGACATCTCCATAGGAATCAATGGGATGTCTGGCAGCAGCGAACATGAACTTTCACTATGGTCAGACTCCCATTGATTCCTATGGGATCCGCCGCCTCCAGGGTGGCGGTTTGAAAACCAGGTATGCTGGGCCGGAAAAGCGCCGAGCGTACTTGCTAGTTTTTTGATAACTAGCAAAAGTAGTCAGATTGTGCCGAACTTGTGTGCGGAACATCTGAAATGACGTAAGAATCGATCTGTGTCGGACTGAGTCCGGCGGATAGAAGCTTACGTCACTATATTCTACTTTTGCCGGTGTCTAGGGCTTGATAACTAAGGCGAATCAGCCTCGCCCACAAATACGCTGCGGAATTCCAGCGTATTTGAGGTTGACGGCTTGATAACTAGGGGCCATAGTTTCTAGCAGTAAAGTGAGCTGGTTTATGCTTTAACAAATAGCAGGTTCTAATCTAATCTATCAACTCACATTTAACATTTCACAAGCAAGATCTTGTGTGCCCCCCCCCCCCCCATTGATGTCTAAACAATTACGTGAGAACAGGGACTTGCCAGGACTTGCCAATCATCCTGGCTGAATCAGTCTGGGATAATTTTAAAATGGCACCTGCAGTTTTTTAAATAACAATGTATTATTTAATAATGGGATTTTGATATATATAATATTTGGAAAAACAATAGGGGCCACATTTAACATTTCACAAGCAAGATCTTGTGTGCCCCCCCCCCCCCCCCCCATTGATGTCTAAACAATTACGGTGAGAACAGGGACTTGCCAGGGACTTGCCAATCATCCTGGCTGAATCAGTCTGGGATAATTGTAAAATGGCACCTGCAGTTTTTTAAATAACAATGTATTATTTAATAATGGGATTTTGATATATACATTATTTGGAAAACAATAGGGGCCACTATTACAATCCATCAGGAGTTGGGGGGGGTGGTTGCTTCTCTGCTTCCTTATATTAGCATGTCAATACATGTACAGCATCATTTCATAAATAAAGCTGTTAAAAAAAATATGAATGTTACTATATAACAAGAAAAATGTAGGGATTTTTACATGTTTGCTTGGAACTTCAAGGATTGCAAAAAAGATAAGCAGCCCAAAATAAAAGAGTATTTGATATTGCTAATAAACTGCCCAGTGAGTTTGAATGTATGTTTATGTACTTAACCAAAAGATCAGTTCATGAAGATGGTGCACAATGTGTCAGGATATTGCATTTAGTCATCCAGCATGCATTTGACACTCAAGTTCAAACAGGAGCCTCCAAACTATAGGCCCCACATGCCACATTTGGGGCCCCTAAAGTTTTTTTTTTGTGTTTTTAAAAATTTGACTCTAATATCAATTTTATTTTTAACCTTTAGTTTTACCATAGTGTGAGTATTATGTAATGTGGGGCTGTAGCCAATATTACATATGACTGGCCTACCAATAAATAAAAGTTTAGAAAATCCTGTTTATGTGGTCTGAGGCCAAACGTAATTATTATTTTTAAACCAGGGATAAGACAAGTTAAAAACCCTTGCAAGTTACCAGGCTCGCATCATCACATTAGTTTGGTTCCCCCTCTTGAATGGTTAAAGTTGAGCATAAGGTTGCTGTTTGCGCGTGCAGGGAGGATACTGCACGGATACCAGCGTTCCCCTAACCGACAGCCTTGTGGCACAGGGAGACATCCGTGAGCTGGGAGGCACGGAGCCTAATAGTAGCTCACTGGAGGAAGTCAAAACAGTTGGCTGTTCCAGGCGTAGTGGCGCACACCCAGACGCGAAGAAGTAGGGGAGAGGGTTGAAGAAATCGTTTGCAAACCTAGAGGGGCAGAGGGACTGAAAGAGTTGCTCTGTTTGTGTACACTGGGAGGATGGGTCAAAGCCGACGATGGGCTCAGGGAACAGGAGTGGAAGACTGCGTTGAATGTGAGCATATTACTATGTTTAAAGGGCGTCCCTTAATCTGCCATTTGTTTTTTTTTTAAACTTGACCCAGGGGCTCACAGAGGTAAACACGCTGTCTCTCTCAACGGTTTCAGGAATTCGGTACCTAAGGCCTAGTGCCCCCCCTCTCCCCTTGGTGAATCATAATTTCCTGTTCTGGGTTACAAGTTAACTAATATAATAGATGAAACCTGTTCCGAATAAATCAAGCTGAGAGCAATTCATTAATGCCTTATTGTACCTGGAGGTACTTTGTTCTGTATATATATATATACACAAGCTCTGTTGGAAAACTTCAGTATTGGGTACATCTTGGTATATCTTAGGTATTAACCCCCATAAAAGAAAGCTGCAGTGAGTAGCTGGAGTAAAAGCTGGATACTGGCTGACATATTAGATATATAGTGTGCTCCTGCTAAAAGAGTTACCCTCCATCGTTAACTGTAAATAATTCATTACTTCATGTATCTGCAGTATCTGTTTCCTATATACATACACAGCACCGGCTAGGGAATCACAGTACTGGGGTTCATCTTGATATATGCTGAGGCAGTAACAGCATAAGGGAATGGCTATGAGCTGACTTAAAAATCTGGAACAGAGCTGTTTTGTAGTATTAGTTGAATCTTGCTGATTGACTATGATATATTGGGTATACCCGGCTAAAAAAAAAGTCACCTCTATGATCTGATATGGGCAATTTATCACCTGTATTGTAGATGGAAATTCTGTCTTCTCTATATGCACATAGCCTTGGGGCTGGAAATTTCCACTAATGGGTTCATCTTGGTATATGTTGAGCAGTAATCCTATAAGGGAAGTGGCATTGAGCAGACTTAAAAGCTTGAACTACAAGGCAAAGAGCTTTAAAATATAAGACTGAATTCTTGGCTAAGGGACTAGGATATGTATGTGGGGTCTCTCCTAAAAGAGCTAACCCCTGGTTAGCTGGGAACAATTTATTACAGATCACTCCCATGAATCTGGAATTTCTTTCTCCTATAAACAAATATAGTGTTGTGTTAAGGAAATCTCATGTATTGGGGTACATTTTGGTATATGTTGAGGTAGTAATCCTGTAAGGAAACAGTAGTGAGCAGATTTTAAAGTCTGAAATACAGTGCTAATAGAGCTTGGGAGTAAAAAAATGAGTCCTGGGCTGTTTAACCATACTTAAGCTTCTATTTATCAAGCCGGTCAACCGCAAATACGCTGGAATTCCCGCAGTGTATTTGTGGCGGAGCCCTGATTCACCTTAGTTATCAACCCTACAAACCGGCAAAAGTAGAATTTGGTGACGTAACAAACGATCCGCCGGGGACTCAGTCCGACACAGATCGATGCTTACGTCACTACAGAGTTCCGTAACGCAAGTTAAGCAATATCTGACTACATTTGCTAGTTATCAAATAACTACCAGGTACGTTCGCCCAGTATTCCGGCCCAGCATACCTGGTTTTCAATCCACCGCCCTGGAGGCAGCGGATGCCATAGGAACCAATGGGAGTCGGAAAGCACCGAAAGCTTATGTTCACTGCTGCCCGATATCCCATTGATTCCTATGGGAATGTTTACACCTAACACCCTAACATGTACCCCGAGTCTAAACACCCCCTAATCTGCCACCCCTACACCGCCGCCACCTAATTAAAAGTTATTAAACCCTATCCCACCGCTCCCCGGACCCTGCCACAACTATATAAACTTTATTAAATAGTTATTAACTATTTAATAACTTCCTAGTTAAAATAAATACAAAGGTACCTGTAAAATAAAAACCTAACCTAAGTTACAATTACACCTAACACTACACTATAATTAAATAAATTAACTAAAATAAATACAATTAAATACAATTAAAAAAGATTTTTAAGCTAATTACAACCTAATCTAATCCCCCTAACAAAATCAAAAAGACCCCCAAAATAAAAAAAAGCCTTTACCCCTACCACTAAATTACAAATAGCCCTTAAAAAGGGCCTTTTGCAGGGCACTGCCCCAAAGTAATCGGCTCTTTTACCTGTAAAAAAAATATTACAACCCCCCCCCAACATGTAAAACCCACCACCCACACAACCAACCCTAACTCATAAAACCCACCCAATCCCCCTTACAAAAACCTAACAACTAACCCCTTGAAGATCACCTACCCTTGAGAAGTAATCACCCAACCGTGCCGAAATCCTCCACGAAGCCGGCAGAAGTGGTCCTGCCATATGGGGCAGAAGTGGTCCTCCAGATGGGCAGAAGTCTTCATCCAGGTGCATCTTCTATCTTCATCTATCCGGCGTGGAGCGGCTCCATCTTCAAGATATCCGACGTGGAGCATCCTCTTCTGATGAGACGGTGACTGAAGATTGAAGGTTCCTTTAAGTCGACGTCATCCAAGATGGCGTCCCTTCATTCCGATTGGCTGACAGAATCTCTATCAGCCCAATCGGAATTAAGGTAGGAATAATCAGCCAAATAGGATTGAGCTTGAATTCTATTGGCTGATTGATTGCATCAGCCAATAGGATTTTTTCCTACCTTAATTCCGATTGACTGATAGATTTCTATCAGCCATCGGAATTGAACGGGATGCCATCTTTGGATGGACGTCACTTAAAGGAACCTTCATTCTTCAGCTCGCCGTCGATCAGAAGAGGATGCTCCACGTAGATGTCTTGAAGATGGAGCCGCTCCGCGACAGATGGATGAAGATAGAAGATGCCACCTGGATGAAGACTTCTGCCTATCTGGAGGACCACTTCTGCCCGGTTGGGTGAAGACTTTAGAGTAGGGTTGGTTGTGTGGGTGGTGGGTTTTTATGTTGGGGAGGGGGGGGGTTGTAATTTCTTTTTTACAGGAAAAAAAAGAGCTGATTACTTTGGAGCAATGCCTCGCAAAAGGCCCTTTTAAGGGCTATTTGTAATTTAGTGTATGGTAGGGCTTTTTTTTTATTTTGCGGGTCTTTTTTATTTTTTTAGGGGGATTAGATTAGGTGTAATTAGTTTAAAAATCTTATAATTATTTTATTATTTTCTGTAATTTAGTGTGGTTTTTTTGTAATTTAGATAATTTTTTTTAATTGTATTTAATTGTATTTAGTTCAGGGAATTAATTTAATTATAGTGTAGTGTTAGGTGTAATTGTAACTTAGGTTAGGTTTTATTTTACAGGTATATTTGTATTTATTTTAACTAGGAAGTTATTTAAATAGCTAATAACTATTAATAACTATTGTACCTAGTTAAAATAAATATAAAGTTGCCTGTAAAATAAAAATAAACCCTAAGATAGCTACAATGTAACTATTAGTTATATTGTAGCTATCTAAGGGTTTATTTTATAGGTAAGTATTTAAAAAGAAATAATTTAGTTATGATAGGAATATTTATTTATATTTATTTAAATTATATTTAAGTTAGGGGGTGTTAGGGTTAAGGTTAGACTTAGGTTTAGGGGTTAATAAATTTAATATAGTTGTCGGCGACGTTGGGGGCGGCAGATTAGGGGGTCATTAAATGTAGGTAGGTGGCGGCAGTGTAGGGGGGGCAAGATTAGGGGTTAATAAAATATAATGTAGGTGGGCGGTGGGCTCCGGGAGTGGTGATTAGGGGGTTAATAGATTGTATCTAGATGCGGCGGGGTCCGGAGCGGGCGGTTTAGGGGTGAAACACTTTATTAGAGTTGCGGTGGGCTTCGGGGACCGGGGCGGTTTAGGGGTTAAACACTTTATTAGAGTTGCAGCGGGGGTCCGGGAGCGGAGGTATAGGGGGTAAAACAGTATAGTATAGTGTGGGTGTTTAGTGACAGGGTACCAAGAAAGCTGTAAAAAAAGCCGAAGTAGCAGCGAGATCGATGACTGTTAGTTAACAACAGTCCGCTGCTCATCGCCCTGTACTTGGTGTGTGGCTTTTTGACAGCTTTTTTGATAATTTTGGAGAAACGTATTCAGGTCTGCGGCAGCGATGTTAGGCGATCTTAGGCGAGCATATTGGTGCCGTTGAATGCTAGGTAAGTTGACGCTTTGATAAATAGATGCCTTAGTGTCTGTTAATTTTTCTGTTAAACTCTGAATGGGGCATATTATGGTGCAATCTGTGAAGAATTAAGTTGTGAGCAGAGTTAAAAATGGTAAAAGTCATATATATGGTAATAATTGTTGCTTGAAAAATCCCAAGTTGCATGTTGGTCTACCTTTCTGAATAGTTACCTGCTATTGGTATAGAACTACAGATATGGACAACTTGAGTTTAAATGGAAATTGAAACTCTGGTGGGTTAATTTAATTATGATGACAACCTGTATATTTTCTTAAGAGAACCATCGTAAATTGCATAGGCGGCCTTGGATCAACAGAAGCCTTTTTCCTCTGGGTCACTACTGCTAAATAAGTAACAATAAGAGGGTCCGCATAGAGGGGATCGTATACCCCATTTTTTTTTATGTAAAGAGCTAATTTGGTTAAAAAGCTCCGCCCTATTGTAAAGGAAGTCACCTTAAGATTTATTGAAATTATATATATACTCCTTATAACAGTTTGAAGGTAGCGGACCCCAGGGGATTTTTTTTGGTCTTTTGGCTGATTTCGCCCTTGAAGGGCTAGTATCCAAGTAATTAGTAGGGAGAGAAAGGTTATTAACTAATAAGGGCTAACTCTTAAATTGCGAATCTATCTAGGGCACTTAAAGCACTAAATCACTACTAACACTTTTGTTTTTTATTTATTACTGTATTTTTTTTTTCCTGTCACCTTTATTCTGATTTGTATATCATTTTGTGTGTTCACAGCTAATTAAGCTCTAATTTATTTATTTAGTGGATTTATCACTTATTAAACTTTATAAGATTTATCAGGCAGCTGATATTTAGAAGCTACCCACCAAGTATAATCGTATGGATAAATTTATGTCACAGGTGAGAAATACTTTCCTACCGTAATGCCGGCTAAAGTTAAGGATTGGAAACCTAAAAGTGATTGATCTTAGCATTGAATTATCCTCTGAAATACATCCTCAGGATCACTGATTCCTCCCCACCTTATGTCTCAGCTCTCGGCTTTTTTCACTCCCCAATTGGATACAATTAAGGAAAGAGCTGGTATTCATACAATCCAATGAAATTAGGCAATTTGCGATAAGGGGTGACAGAAGCAGAGAGCAGGAATTTCTGAATTGGATGATCAGGTTAGCACCCAGAATAATTTAATCCAGAAACAGGGAAAGTTATACCAGTTGATCATTACTAGGGCTCAAAGACTTTGAGGATAGGTCGCGACGTAACAACCTACGTATTGTAGGCTTCCAGAAAATATGAATTACTCAGATTTAATTAAATGTACCTCACTAACACTACCACAAGGTTCTTGCATACCTGAGGAAAATCTTCCTTTAAAAATAGAGAGCTCATAGGGTGGGTAATATAAGATCTAAACCGGAGGATATAGGGTATAACAGAACACTCATATTTAAACATAGATAGAACTGTTATACACTATAGGGAACTTGGCTACACTAACTGTAAATAATCATAAATACTGATGTTCCAAAGATTTCTCTAGCGAAACTTGAATAAATAGGAAAAATATGTCCCACTATTTCGCTCAATTTATCAAAAAAGGCTGTAAAGTTAGAATGTTATATCAGCCCAAATTCACACAGTAGGGGTATATTAGGAGTTCAGTGTTTTCTTTTGTTTTTGTCCCCTGTCGCTCATCTCTCTATGCATCATTTAAGTATACAGAGTACTTTAAATGGGTACAGAGCTGAATATCCTGTGTCATGGAATGTCGGGGGGAATTTCTTCCCCAATAAAACGCAAGCAAATAATAGCACAGCTGGGTAAGACATGCCCATGACATTGCCATGATTCAGGAAATGCACCTTAAGGAGAGTGAATTAAGCAAATTAAAGATTCAATGGGTAAGGGGAACGTATTAGGCCACATCTTCAACTAAAAGGAGCTGTGGTGTTGCAATTTTATACACAAAAAAAATGGGAATATCAAGTTTTAAAAAGTGGGAGGGGGATCCGAATAGTATATACATATTTGTTCACTTAATAATTGGTAGTAAAAATATATGATAGGGTAATATATACGGGCCAAATGCGTTTTCCCCCGCAGTTTTGGGACACAATTAAAAGTAAGTTATACTCAACTGCTAGTGAAAAATGATTCTTGCTGGCTATTTCAACATGACACTATGCCCTAAGTTAGACAGATCCTCAACTAAAGAGAAGGTTAAAGGGACAGTCTAGGCCAAAAAAAAAACTTTCATGATTCAGATAGAGCATGTCATTTAAAACAATTTTCCAATTTACTTTTATCACCAATTTTGCTTGTTCTCTTGGTATTCTTAGATGAAAGATTAACCTAGGAGGTTCATATGCTAATTTCTTAGACCTTGAAGCCCACCTCTTTCAGAATGCATTTTAACAGTTTTTCACCACTAAGGGTGTTAGTTCACAAATTTCATATAGATAACACTGTGCTCGTGCACGTGGAAGTAATCTGGGGAGCAGGCACTGATTGGCTAGACTGCAAGTCTGTCAAAAGAACTGAAAAAAGGGGGCAGTTTGCAGAGGCTTAGATACAAGATAATCACATAGGTTAAAAGTATATTATTATAACTGTGTTGGTTATGCAAAACTGGGGAAATGGGTAATAAAGGGATTATCTATCTTTTTAAAACAATAAAAATTCTGGTGTAGACTGTCCTTTAAGAACGAAAAAATTGCCCGGGTATTTTAAAAAATTCTGTACGGCCCTAAAATGTAATGATATCTGGAGAATTAAAAAACCCAGATAGTTATGAATATACATGTGTGTCCAAAGGACCCGATTGTTCATTTTCCAGAATTAATTATATTCTTGTCTCAGAGCAGCTATCTTATTAGATTCAGAACTCAAAATTCATGATATATTGGTCTCGGATCATTCAATAATTGTCCATCAAATTTCAGTTGATAAAAGCTGAAAATTGCGCAAATAATAATTTTTTACGTTTCCATGTTTTATGTTAGAGAATACTAATTTTAAATACTGGTTGTCTGGTTAATGGAAAGATTTCCATCACAATTACAGAGGGTATTATGATAAAATGTAATTATATTGGGAAATGGGCAAAAGCGGTTCTGAGGGGAAAGATAAAAGCATTAATGTGTAACTGGAAAAGCAAACGGCAAGCTAGGGGAACTACAGCTATCTAATCAGTTTAGGAATGCATTATCACAATATAGATCAGAGAACTCTAAGTTTAACTGGGGATAAATACTCGCTACGATAGAACCGAAAGGGAGTTATTTTTAAAGCAAAAGTGTTTAGAGGAAGATAAGAAAATTAATAATCGATATAAGGAGTATATTGGTTGCTCAGCTAATATTTAGCAAAAATAAGTAAGAATAGGAAGATAAAAACTATATAGCAGGCAATTAGAAGAGGTGGCTAGTAGATATACTGATAATGAAAATATTAGGGGGAGGCATTTTTAAATTTTATAAAAATTTGTATAAAAAGTTGATGGAAGATCTATCTAATAGAATAAACTTCTGGTCCAAAATTTCATCTCCCAAGGTTACAGGAAAATGATCTTGAATTGATCATAAACCATTCTCAGTAGGATAAGATATGTGAGGCTATCGGTGAATCCAAACTGAATAAGGCGGCGGGCCCAGATTGGCTCCTGGCAGAGTTTTATAAAATCTTAGTAGAAGATATTAAATATAGACTCACTAAACTCTTTAATACGTATTATATTACTAATATGCCAATATCAAGCTATTTTTCCACAGCTAATATTACTCTTATTCATAAAAAAGGCAAGGATTCTGAAGAGCCCAGGCATCCTATAGGCCCGATCTCTGTTTTTAAACACTGAATTTAAAATTCTCACGTCTATCTTAGCGAATAGTGTTAAACAAATTTCTGTATAAAATAATACATCCTGACAAAACTGGGCTTCATGGCAAGAAGGAATATGTCTTAAACTTGCGGTGAAGGTGGAAGTCATTTTGGATTATTTTTGGAATACAATCCCCCAACAATAACCTAAATACAATAAAAAGAAGGTGTTTGACACAGGATCTGGGCTCTGCTGTCATTAGATACAGAGAAAGGCTTTTGATTCATTTCTGGAATCCATCTGCTAGATTCATTACTCCAGTTGGGATTTATCGGTAGCTTTGCAGGTTTTATTAGGAAATTATATACAAATTCCCTATTCTTATCAATTGATTAATTGTAACCCCTCAGCTAGAATTTTATTAGGTCATGGGACCCCGTCAAGGATGCTCCTCTCCCCGTTATTGTTCAATATATCTATTAGGAATCCTTCGCTATATGGCTTCGGTCTGAATTAATAGGGCTGAAATTTGGTACTGAGAAAATTAAAATATTATTGTATGCTGACGACTTGCTAGTTTTCTTGGAAAACTCAAAAAAATCTATACCTTTATTATTAGATATGCTCACTATCTTTAGCTCCAATCTCAGGCTATAAGGATTCAACCTGGGAAAAAGCGAATAAATGTGGATCATGAAGAAGTCAAATAGCTATATACATCATCCTTTTAAAACAACAGATTAGTATAATATTCTGGGGGTACAAACTCTATAAAAAACAAGAAATTCTGGTATGAGATTAATTTCCACAGGTTTTTAGTAAATCTATTTTCAGATCTTAAAAATTGGATAAGTCTCTTCCAATTTCTCTGTCAGCCAGAATCACCTTGATCAAAACAATTATATTGCCCACAAATTCTGTATTTGTTACAGAATTTACAACTTTTTATTTTCAAACAGCAATAAATTCAATTCAATATGCTCGCAATTTTTATGGAAAAAGCAAAAGCCCTGCATATCAATAGCAAAAATAACTAAAAAAAAAGGAGAATGCTGGGCTGGCATTTCCAGATATTAAACTGTACATTTTGGGAATGTAGCCAGGGCCTGCAATGGACTGGCTAACGGAATCTAAGTAATTCACCTCTTTGAACTTGAAACAGAAATAATCTCACAATTCTCTCTTAAGGGCGTATTTTGCATTGTCCAATAGGGAATCTCCCTAGTATTCTAACAAATGTAATTACCTTTAAGATGTTATTGCATGGCAAAAGATTTGTTGCAACCTGGGAATAGATTTTAAATGCTCTTCCCTTCTTCCAATATGTGGGAATCCAAAATTTATACCAGGAATTCAACAAGCAGTTTTTAAATCATGGTCTCAAAAGGGGCTGATATATCTTCAGCAATTGTTCTCTCCTACGCTGGACATTTATTACCCCTTTAATAACCTTATTCACATGTTCCAAATACCAGGAGATGATTCTGTTTGCATATTTTCAGTATACGTCATGTTCATTAATTCTAAAAGTTGGAAAATTGAGCTACTGTGTCGATGGTCCGAGATCAATCATCTATCAAGAAATTTTTCTGTAGGCAAATGTTCTATATCGTTACTATAGATAGTTTTTGCTTTCCAAAACAGGGCCAGCTATATAAAATTCAAGCTTTTTGGGCATTGTACTTTCCAGTAGTAGACTCTATAAATATTAGGACACAGTTTTATGTTAATACAAAAGCTTACAATTCCCCATTGTTTGGAAAGAATCACATGTCAAACTGATTCATAAATCATAATGTCTATTTCTCTCCCTCTAAATTGGCAACATTCTTTCCTAATAATGGATTTTTACTGTTCTAAATGCCATTCTAGATACAGCAGGTCGTCTACATATATTTTGGAAATGTCCAAAAATATCACAATTATGGTCCACAATTAAATTTTTGGTACAACAAAACTTTTTTCAGATTATGTTCAAGATTAATGGTAGATATATTTTTTTTCTTGGTCGGACTCGGTAATCATTAGACGAAAATTACTACCATAGCTACTTTATGCTGATAATGATAATGCGATACATGATATTAAAGAAGTGGAAGGATACATCTCCACCTAGGTTTTCTAGTTTTATAAGTACCCTGCTACAACATATTACGTTTGAGTTACAAAACATTAATGTATTAAATGATAAGATGCAGGAATTCTTGGACAAATGGCTACCACTGTTTAAAGCACAAACATTAGTTATTATCTCCATTATTTAACACCAAACCATTTATATCAGCAGGCATACACCATCAGTAACACAGTAATTTGAAGACCTGTGTTAAAGCAAGTAAGGTTATAGAGGGATGGAGGTGATTTATTTATGCGTTATTTTTTTTGTTTGTTTGTTTTTTTTTTGTTCTGTTTGTTGTGTGTGTACTTCATGTTTTTGAGGGGATAAAAAAAATCTGTACGGTTCATAGGCATGATAGTTTTTTTTATGTGTCAATACATATAGGTATATGATAAACAGGAATTGCCCTGTATTGGTTTGGGAAACTCTGAAATCAGGGTAATCTCTGTGAATTTCATTATGGCCAAATTTTTGAAAAGACATGTGATCTACACTTACTTTTCTTTGATTTATGTATTTATCTATTGTTCTTGCATAAACATGTCACCCTGTTTTATGGGCATGAAATGATGTAATTTTCTCCCTTATGTTCTGTGAACTGGCTTAATAAAAGAATTAAAACAAAAAAAAAGTTGAGCATAAGGTTATAATGACCATCTGTCCCTGGGAATAATATCACCTCTCCTTCATGGATAAGCCAGACCTTAACATTTTTCTTATTACTTTTATCACTTGGAAATCCTACTCAATCTCTGTTCCTCTTCGTTGTGCATCTTTATCTCTGTGCTTATTTTTGTATATATTAGTGGAATTAAAGGGATAGTAAAGTCAAAATGAAACCTTTCATGATTTGAATAGAGCATTCAATTTAAGCCACTTTTTCAATTCACTTCTTTTATCAAATTTGCTTTGTGCTGTTGGTATCCTTTGTTGCAAAGTAACTCTAGGTAGGAGATGCTGGATCGTGCACATGTCTTTAGTACTCTACGGCAGATATGTGTTTTTGCAAATATGTATATCACTGCTACAACAAATATTTATCAGTTTTTGGCATGTAGAGTAAATAATTTGCTATTCATTTCAATAAATATGTATCTTTTAGCTTGCCCACGGAGTTTTAAACTTTTCCAGCTGTTCTTAAATTCACAATAGGGGCATATTGAAGCAGTAACATTTTGTCTTATTAGTTTTCAGGATTATAGTTTCAAAGAATGACATGGTCCAAATATGCTATATTAATTGCAAAGAAGAAATCAATACAATATCTTCCAATGGAGGGCGCTAATCAAAAGATAAAAAAATAAATAATATATATATATATATAATGATATATATAATGATGGAATGATAGAATATCGAATACAATAACTCAATATAGATATATAAAAATATAAACAATTGTTAAATTATTCCAGTTGGTAATGAGTGTATATAAAATAGGTTAAATGATAAAAACGTCTGTAAAAAGGAAATAAACTTTCCAATCAATGGGTAAACACCCGCTTATTAAATGTATGCAAACCTCATAAATATAAACAGCATAGTCCCCAACACATATGATGTCTGAAGTATCCAAGGGGTTATTTCAAACTTCTCTTCCAATTGGAGGATAACTCTGAGAATCCAAACAAGTGCAGCACTCTCTTTACACCTTGGTGACAGATAATCTAGTACAGAAATACAAAAACATAGAGTAGGCGCATGTGTGTATCAGTAGTAAAATGGTGTGCGATAATTGCAGATAAACCCCTGTGTCAGGGTACTCACATTTCCCAGGAGCACTCAGACAGTGCTATTAGGTGCAGGCTGGATATTTTTACAGCAACCCAGCTTACTGTTCTTGTCGAGTGCAAACACCTCCCCCAAATGTGAATGCCCAGGAAAGGCAGGATAGCAGGAGCTCAATTCAGGAATCACAAGAGCACACAGCTGCAGGGTTTCCAGCAGCTTATTACTTCAGTGGAAGTGATTGGTAAAGGGATAGACGAGGCAGGTTCCAGTTAAAAAGGTTCAACAACCAATTTATTATAAAACCATAAAAGCTATTTAAAAACAGGGAACCAAAAGCTAGGGGGGGGTGGGGTATTAGTGACAGACCCTGCTAAAAAATGCTACGCATTTCTCAGCACTTCTCAAATGCTGTTTCATCAGGCCTCATTTTCCACTTTCTTGATTAGAGTTTGAACACTGCTAATGTGCATTTCTCAATTGATTGAATATCTTTTTTTATCCCTTTCCTGTTTTATACAGTTCAACTACCTTTTTCCCACAGATCCTTTGATAATTCTTTTTCTTTTCCCCATGACTCCAGAAACGTCAGTGCAGCACTGGATGAAAGATGCAAGGGTCTGTCAGGAGTCCAGAAAACTAATTGACCTTTTATATACACACACTAAATACAAGCAAACAGATAATAGGTGAGGATGGTTACCTTTAATAGCCATTCAAACCCCTTTTTGTCAACTTGTGTGTGCATGTTTATCAGGCCAAAATCACCAGGGGTATGTAAACTTTTGATCAGAGTCATTGGGTAGTTTCTGTTGTCATTATGATTTAAAAAGAGTAAACACAGTTGATTGATAATAAATGGCTTCAGCCAAACACTAACCATGAGTGAAAGAAAAGTTTTTGTGTTATCATTCATATTCTCTGAAAAATGGCCAAGAAATCATAAATTCTACCAGGGTATGTAAACTTATGGAGCACAACTGTAAAATGATAAATTGTGTGTGTGTGTGTGTATATATATATATTATAACATTTTTTTTAACAAAATACTCATTATGTATTTTGTCCCTTGTTCCTTTTAGTAATGGAAGTGCAGAACACTGTTATATTCCACACCAGCCATTGCTATTTATATCCGTCACAAAAAGTGGGTAGTATTAGTGCACTATAACAGCTACGGGGTCTGAATATTATACAAAGATATATAAAAAAACTAACTGGTAAAACATCCCAAAAGTTAAAAAATCTAATAACATTTATTAATATAAGATAAATAATAATGCATGGGCTGTTATTAAAATCTGTATGGCCTAGTGAATAGAAGACAAATTGTAACCTAATGACCGGTTCCATGTAACTAGAACTCCTAGGTCTTAAATACAATATCCTATTGTAACAAGTAGTATAATATATACACACACCTATATTATTATAATAGCACAGGTCAATTTATAATATATATTTGTTTATAAATGCAAGTCACTTTAGCAACCTATTGTAATATTATAATATAATAAACACATTCATTCATAAACTGAAAGGGCATTATAGCCATGAACTCCTCTTTATTCTAGGACTTATGTTAGCCACGTGCACTTCTAGACACTATTGTTGCACTTTTTGGTACTAGGGTGTGTGTATATATTATAAACAGATTACAATAGGATATTGTATTTTGACCTAGGAGTACTATTACATGACCGGTTCATTAGGTTACAATTTGTCTTCTAGTTCACTAGGCCATACAGATTTTAATAAACAGCCATTATTATTTTATATTAATAAATGTTATTAGATTTTTAACTTTTGTGATTTTTACCAATTGCTTTTTTATATATTTTATATATTATTCAGACCCCGTAGCCTGTATAGCGCACTAATACTACCCACTTTTTGTAATATTTATTCCTCTCCTTTCTGCCTTTTTGGGAGCAGAACAGTATATGTGCAGGGGGTTAGTGTACCAGCGCGACACTTACACACCTTACCTTCACCTATTTATATCAGTGACGTGCAGTGAGGTCAGAGGCTGGTGAGGCACTAGATATGATACGCCGAGAACACATGTACAGAGGGCCGCAAGTACCTCAACAGGGAAGGTTTAAATTATAACTGAACAGTGCACAGGTGACATAATCAGGTGATGGTGAGAGCAAGTTTAGTAACCACTGAGTTACTGTTCAGCTGATTACTTCACCTATGCACTGATTCAGCTATAATGAAAACCTGACCTGTTTCTATCTGAATGATGGAAATTGTAATTATGACTTTCATGTTCCTGTTCAAAAACTAATTTGATTTGCTGACGATGGGGCCAGTAACAGTTGATGCTAATTCTCAAAATATAAATAACTAGAAAAGTCTATTAAAATAGTATGCTCTACCTCAATCATGAAAGTTTTAAATGCAGCACATATTAAAAACACAATGCAACAGCTTTCAATTGATTTGTGAATTACAAGTTAACAGCAAGTCTTTAAATAAATGGAGACACAGAGAAAAATAAAAATAGATTACTGCGATCCTCTGGACCTGAACAGACATAACATATATGGGTTTGTACCTAATTAAATCAAATAACCATGAAAAAGGGAGGCTTAGCAATATTCAATGTCAAAAACTTTAATTTAAATAATTGGACACTGCACACTTAACTTCAAACTCTGGGTTTTAAATTATGGATTTAAATTTGAATTGTCCCTTTGACTTCCTGTCAGTATTGGGTTATGCTCACTTACTGTCCCCCCCCTGTTAATGAGCTGTATCTGAACACAATTGTGAATCACAAGAGATGTAAGAATACTACTTTACTCTTCTGCTTGGTGTCATCTGTTCTTAGGTTACCTCAGGCTTCCAGTTGTGTCACATGACCCTGCTCACTGCATCCTCCTGATTAATCTATATATCCTTCACTTGCTAGGAGGCATTAAGAGGGTGCCTCCTATTGGTCCCAATTTTTACTGCTAATATGTTGACAGAACACAGGTGGCGCTGCAGCACAGCTTTTCCTTTGACCCATGTACTGCAATGGAGAGAAGTGTTTCTGTACCTGCCTCTCCATAGTATTACATGGGGGGAAAATGTTTTTTTTGGGGACTTTTTTTTGTTTTAATTAAAATTTAATTAAGCTTTGGCCACATATGGCAGGGTAGGCACTGCCTCCCTGCCTCTTATGAGTGCACGTCCCTGATTTATATCTGTCCCAAATTGGCCACAGCAGAGAAGGTAACTTAAGTTATAACATGGCAGCTCCCCATTGCTTTATATTTTGTCAATATTTAAACAGCTAATGAAACTTTAAAAAAAAACATCTATATGTTGTTCTCAGACTTATCTTTCTTTAAATGCATCATGTTATCTAACATTTATTAAGTGTCCCTTTTTCCAGGGCTCCATCATCATCTTTAACAACAAAGATCTCTTTGTAGTCTTCTTTTATCTTGGTAGGTCTGGATCTGATCTGGTAGCGCTGCGGAATCTGTTTGGGCGCTCTACAAATAACCGATAATAAATAAAGGTAAAGTCATAATTCAACTTTCAAGATGCAGATAGTGCTGCTGATTGGTGGCTGCACATATATGCCTCTTGTCATTTGCTCACACAGCGTTCTCTACTTCTTTAAAGGGGACATAAAACCCAAAATGTTTCTTTCATGATTTAGATAGAAAATACATTTTTTACAACAACTTTCCAATTTACTTCTATTATCTAATTTGCTTCATTCTCTTGGTATCATTTGGTTAAGAATCAGTAATGCACTACTGGAGCTAGCTGAACACTTCAGGTGAGCCAACAACATGAGACATAAATGTTCAGCCACCAATTAGCAACTCCTGAGTCTATCTAGGTATTCTTTTTAACAAAGGATACCAGGATAACCAAACAAGTTAGATAATAGAAGTAAATTAGAAAGATGATTAAAACACATGCGCTGTTCTGAATCATGAAAGAAAGAAATTAGATTTCCTGCGCCTTTAACAAAGGATACCAGGAAAATAAAGCCAATTTGATAATAGGGTAAATTTTAAACTTGCTTAAAATTGTATGCTCTATCTGAATCAAGAGAAATAAATGTGAGTGTCATGACCTCTTTCTCCTCTTAGTGGTTAATCCCTAAAGTGCATGGGGCTATATCTGGACTCTGAGAACTCAGGACTTTTGAAATGGGCAAAAGCATAAAATGAGTTATTTCAATATGAAAATTTGTTTCATAAAAGTATTGACATAAAGTAGCAAGAAAATTAACATCAGAAATTGCTTCACTACAGAATATTGTGAGCAGATAAATGTAATTGGCTTGTTTCTGTCATTGTAACTACATTTATTGAGCCAAAACAAAAGCTGATTTAACATTTGTCTGCTTTCTCTATGAGAGTGCAACCCTGCACGACTCTGTAAATCCTTACCTTATCTTTATACAGCAGTGAAGCATATATTGCATCTGTTGTTGTTTCTAGTTCTGCTCCTCATGTGGCAAAGTTAATAAGCTCAAAATCAAGGAAATACTGGTCTTATTTACAAATATAGCAACTGTAATAACCTTGACAGGAACACTAAGATTAAGGAAATTCTTCTGGTGTCATATATTCATATTTTTCTCTGACATGGCTTTTCTGTCCAATTTTTACTGAGTAGATATACAAATATATTCATCTTTTTATATATTAATGAAACAATATTGGTTTAGTGAAAGGGAGTTGTGTGGCTTACACGTGAGTTTTTATGCCCCAGAATGCATCACACTGATAATGATCAGGGTAACTGACTTACCAAATATCCCAAGGAGAAAATGTTTGCAACAATTGATTATTAAAAAGACATTTTATGTAAACATGTAAATATGGTAATTATACTCTTAATTTGAAAAATGAAGCCATGTTTTCCTATTGTGAATTCAGTGGTGCAGTAATACATATTACTTAAAACTTATGTTTAAGGCTACCATGGAGTATTTTTGGCAAGCTGTCCATTTGGATTGTTTCAGATTGATATACTTCAGGGATTTTTTTGGACAGCATATATGAGATAGAAAGAAAATTGATCCTGATTGGGCACTAGCTATAGAACATGTTAATTAACTTGCTTGGTTTTAAGATGCGCATGCGCCTCTGATGGTCTATTATACAGATTTTACTTTTTGCCACCTCCAGATGTTACATTTTCTCATTGTGTTTTAGAGGTATACAGCTCTATCTCACTTTTCCTTTTTACTTATTGTGATCATCTCAATTCTGTTACTGAGTCATCCCATCTCTATCCTAATTTGTAAATTACTAAGGCCTAGATTTAGAGTTGGGCGGTAGCCGTCAAAACCAGCGTTAGAGGCTCCTAACGCTGGTTTTTACCGCCCTCTGGTATTTGGAGTCAGTCATTAAAGGGTCTAACGCTCACTTTTCAGCCACGGACTTTCCATACCCGCAGATCCCCTTACGTCAATTGCGTATCCTATCTTTTCAATGGGATCTTTCTAACTCCGTATTTAGAGTCGTGGCTGAAGGTGAGCGTTAGAAATCTAACGACAAAACTCCAGCCGCAGAAAAAAGTCAGTAGTTAAGAGCATTCTGGGCTAACGCCGGTTTATAAAGCTCTTAACTACTGTGCTCTAAAGTACACTAACACCCATAAACTACCTATGTACCCCTAAACAGAGATCCCCCCACATCACCGCCACTCGATTAAATTTTTTTAACCCCTAATCTGCCGACCGCCACCTATGTACCCCTAATCTGCTGCCCCTAACACCGCCGACCCCCTATATTATATTTATTAACCCCTAACCTGCCCCCCACAACGTCGCCGCCAGCTACCTACAATAATTAACCCCTAATCTTCCGACCGCCACCTACGTTATCCTTATGTACCCCTAATCTGCTGCCCCTAACACCGCCGACCCCTATATTTATATTTATTAGCCCCTAATCTGCCCCCCTCAATGTCGCCCTCCACCTGCCTACACTTATTAACCCCTAATCTGCCGAGCGGATTTCACCGCTACTATAATAAAGTTATTAACCCCTAATCCGCCTCACTCCCGCCTCAATAACCCTATAATAAATAGTATTAACCCCTAATCTGCCCTCCCTAACATCGCCGACACCAAACTTCAAACATTAACCCCCTAATCTGCCGACTGGAGCTCACTGCTATTCTAATAAATGTATTAACCCCTAAAGCTAAGTCTAACCCTAACACTAACACCCCCCCTAAGTTAAATATAATTTAAATCTAACGAAATAAATTAACTCTTATTAAATAAATTATTCCTATTTAAAGCTAAATACTTACCTGTAAAATAAATCCTAATATAGCTACAATATAAATTATAATTATATTATAGCTATTTTAGGATTTATATTTATTTTACAGGTAACTTTGTATTTATTTTAACCAGGTACAATAGCTATTAAATAGTTAAGAACTATTTAATAGCTAAAATAGTTAAAATAATTACAAAATGACCTGTAAAATAATCCTAACCTAAGTTACAATTAAACCTAACACTACACTATCAATAAATTAATTAAATAAAATACCTACAATTACCTACAATTAAACCTAACACTACACTATCAATAAATTAATTAAATAAAATACCTACAATTACCTACAATTAAACCTAACACTACACTATCAATAAATTAATTAAATACAATATCTACAAATAAATACAATGAAATAAACTAACTAAAGTACAAAAAATAAAAAAGAACTAAGTTACAAAAAATAAAAAAAATATTTACAAACATCAGAAAAATATTACAACAATTTTAAACTAATTACACCTACTCTAAGCCCCTAATAAAATAACAAAGACCCCCAAAATAAAAAAAATGCCCTACCCTATTCTAAATTACAAAAGTTCAAAGCTCTTTTACCTTACCAGCCCTGAACAGGGGCCCTTTGCGGGGCATGCCCCAAAGAATTCAGCTCTTTTGCCTGTAAAAAAAAAACACATACAATACCCCACCAACATTAAAACCCACCACCCACATACCCCTAATCTAACCCAAACCCCCCTTAAATAAACCTAACACTAAGCCCCTGAGATCTTCCTACCTTATCTTCACCATACCAGGTTCACTGATCGATCCAGAAGAGCTCCTCCGATGTCTTGATCCAAGCCCAAGCGGGGGCTGAAGATGTCCATGATCCGACTGAAGTCTTCATCCAAGCGGGAGCTGAAGAGGTCCATGATCGGGGCTGAAGTCTTCATCCAAGCGGGAGCTGAAGAGGTCCATGATCAGGCTGAAGTCTTCTATCACGGCATCTTCAATCTTCTTTCTTCCGGATCCATGTTTATCCCGCCGACGCGGACATCCATCTTCACCGACGACTTCCCGACAAATGACGGTTCCTTTAAGGGACGTCATCCAAGATGGTGTCCCTCGAATTCCGATTGGCTGATAGGATTCTATCAGCCAATCAGAATTAAGGTAGGAAAATTCTGATTGGCTGATGGAATCAGCCAATCAGAATCAAAGTTCAATCCGATTGGCTGATCCGATCAGCCAATCAGATTGAGCTCAGCATTCTATTGGCTGATCGGAACAGCCAATATAATGCGAGCTCAATCTGATTGGCTGATTGAATCAGCCAATCGGTTTGAACTTGATTCTGATTGGCTGATTCCATCAGCCAATCAGAAGTTTCCTACCTTAATTCCATTTGGCTGATAGAATCCTATCAGCCAATCGGAATTCGAGGGACGCCATCTTGGATGACATCCCTTAAAGGAACCGTCATTCGTCGGGAAGTCGTCGGTGAAGATGGATGTTCCGCATCGGCGGGATGAACATGGATCCGGAAGAAAGAAGATTGAAGATGCCGTTGATAGAAGACTTCAGCCCGATCATGGACCTCTTCAGCTCCCGCTTGGATGAAGACTTCAGCCTGATCATAGACCTCTTCAGCTCCCGCTTGGATGAAGACTTCAGTCGGATCATAGACATCTTCAGCCCCCCGCTTGGGCTTGGATCAAGACATCGGAGTAGCTCTTCTGAATCGATCGGTGAACCTGGTATGGTGAAGATAAGGTAGGAAGATCTTCAGGGGCTTAGTGTTAGGTATGTTTAAGGGGGGTTTGGGTTAGATTAGGGGTATGTGGGTGGTGGGTTGTAATGTTGAGGGGGGGTATTGTATGTGTTTTTTTTACAGGCAAAAGAGCCGAATTCTTTGGGGCATGCCCCGCAAAGGGCCCTGTTCAGGGCTGGTAAGGTAAAAGAGCTTTGAACTTTGTAATTTAGAATAGGGTAGGGCATTTTTTTATTTTGGGGGTCTTTGTTATTTTATTAGGGGGCTTAGAGTAGGTGTAATTAGTTTAAAATTGTTGTAATATTTTTCTGATGTTTGTAAATATTTTTTTATTTTTTGTAACTTAGTTCTTTTTTATTTTTTGTACTTTAGTTAGTTTATTTCATTGTATTTATTTGTAGATATTGTATTTAATTAATGTATTGATAGTGTAGTGTTAGGTTTAATTGTAGGTAATTGTAGGTATTTTATTTAATTAATTTATTGATAGTGTAGTGTTAGGTTTAATTGTAACTTAGGTTAGGATTTATTTTACAGGTCATTTTGTAATTATTTTAACTATTTTAGCTATTAAATAGTTCTTAACTATTTAATAGCTATTGTACCTGGTTAAAATAAATACAAAGTTACCTGTAAAATAAATATAAATCCTAAAATAGCTATAATATAATTATAATTTATATTGTAGCTATATTAGGATTTATTTTACAGGTAAGTATTTAGCTTTAAATAGGAATAATTTATTTAATAAGAGTTAATTTATTTCGTTAGATTTAAATTATATTTAACTTAGGGGGGTTGTTAGTGTTAGGGTTAGACTTAGCTTTAGGGGTTAATACATTTATTAGAATAGCGGTGAGCTCCAGTCGGCAGATTAGGGGTTAATGTTTGAAGTTTGGTGTCGGCGCTGTTAGGGAGGGCAGATTAGGGATTAATACTATTTATTATAGGGTTATTGAGGCGGGAGTGAGGTGGATTAGGGGTTAATAACTTTATTATAATAGCGGTGCGGTCCGCTCGGCAGATTAGGGGTTAATAAGTGTAGGCAGGTGGAGGCGACATTGTGGGGGGCAGATTAGGGGGTTAATAAATATAATATAGGGGGTCGGCGGTGTTAGGGGCAGCAGATTAGGGGTACATAGGGATAATGAAGTAGCGGCGGGTTTACAGAGCGGCAGATTAGGGGTTAAAAAATATGCAGGTGGTCAGCGATAGCGGGGGCAGCAGGATATGGGTTAATAAGTGTAAGGTTAGGGGTGTTTAGACTCAGGGTACATGTTAGAGTGTTAGGTGCAGACGTATGAAGTGTTTCCCACATAGCAAACAATGGGGCTGCGTTAGGAGCTGAACGCGCTTTTTTGCAGGCGTTAGGTTTTTTTTCCAGCTCAAACAGCCCCATTGTTTTCTATGGGGGAAATCGTGCACGAGCACGTTTTTGAAGCTGGCCGCGTCCGTAAGCACCGCTGGTATCGAGAGTTGAAGTTGCGGTAAATATGCTCTACGCTCCTTTTTGGAGCCTAACGCAGCCATTCTGTGAACTCTAAATACCAGCGGTATTTAAAAGGTGCGGCCAGAAAAAAAGCCAGCGTAGCTAACGCACCCCCTTTGGCCGCAGAACTCTAAATCTAGGTGTAAATCAATCAGGAAGGCAACTGGAGCATGTAGAACAAACTACTTTAGGATTAAAGTAGGATAATGCCTTTAGGTAAGCTTTATTTGTGAGCATGTTCATTTTTATGAGGGTAGTTTTGCATTGAGAGGGGAGACCACACATGGGGCTAATGAGCTAGACACAGTCCATTAAAGCGACACATTACTACTTTTTCTATCATTTATATGAAAGAGCTACAGTTAAACATATTAAAATGTTTTGTTTTAAAGAGAGCTAAAGGACCAGTAAATACAGTAGATTTGCATAATTAACAAATTGCATGATAAAAAGAAAATGCAAAAGCACTTATTAGGAATTTCAAATGAGTAGTAGATTTTTTTCTGACAAATTTCAATTATGTCTATTTCCACTACTGTATCATGTAACAGCCATCAGCCAATCACAAATGACTATACGTATATTCTGTGAATTCTTGCACATGCTCAGTAGGAGCTGGTGACTCAAAAAGTTCAAGTATAAAAAGATTGTGCACATTTTGTTATGGAAGTAAATTGAAAAGTTGTTTAAAATTCAATGTCCTACCTGAATCATTAAAGTTTAATTTTGACTTGAGTGTCCCTTTAAGTAAAAGATTTTTAATTTTAAAGTGAAAATTAGCAGTAAGCGCATAAGGTACGCACAGCTGTATAACTGAACCCTGAGACCTCTAGTCCTCACTAGCTGACAGGGGACAAATGCCACAGAAAAAAAAGGTTTTTTTATTAATTAGGAAAAAAACAAAAGCCCTGCATACATTGTCAAACACTCTCTCTAGATAGAACAGAGAACACCGAATACCATGACCCTTTAAGTATTAGAGGGAGGGACCTAGGGAGTGAGAAGTTTTGACTGGCAGGTCATTTAGTGGGGGGGTTCTTGATTGTTGGAGGAGTTGAACTATGGTTGTTGGAAGAGTTGTGTCTGGGTGGTATGGCAGGTGTGTTGAAGTGAAATATTTAGCGGAAGAAACTTGATGTATTTTTTGTAGGATGAAATAATCAGAAAGGCACAGTACAATTGTAGTATATAGGTAGTTTTATAGTAGCAATTACAGTGCCACACAAGTAATAATGGATAAAGCATAACAATAGCTATAACACTACATAAACAGTAATGAAAATATTAGTGTATTAAAATAGCTATCAAACACCAAACGTGAATACATGTTTCTTATATAGAATCTAGCCAGGTGACTAAGTATAGAGGTTCTCTTATCTCTTATACGATTGGATTATGTATCTTACATTGTCACATTTTTAGTTTCTGTCACAAAAGATGTTGTTTAAAGGGACATAAAACAGTATGAACTAACATAAGTTTCTAAATATATAATGAAGCAAAAGCTTACCTGCCAAACAGGGCAGAGTCACATGGCACCTGACTAAAGCACAGTATAATGCTGAAGCTTTCACAAAGCATGTAACATTATCCCCATGGAAACGAACAATCCCCATGGCAATAAACTATAGCAGTACCTGCTGTCCCTCCTCAAACCCCCTTGCTTGCATAAGTAATTATCCTTACATGCATACTTTGTTATGTGATACCACAAGGTTTGGAGTAGGATACTAATAATGGGGGTGGAGCAGGCTACTAAAGTGTAAGTAATTTTGCAGATTTTTGGAAATCTTATTAAAATACTTTTAAGCTTTTTTCACACTTTTTTTCACACACTGTTTACCTCAATTGAGCCTTTTATAATATGCACATAACTCAAAATGTTGTATGGTACTTTAAAGATACAATTAACCCATTCTACTACAGTGTTATACATTTAAAGGGACATGATACCCAAATGTTGAAGTACTTGACTGTGATGCTTCATATCTGTAAAAAAATGACTAAAAAATATCACCTGATCATCTCTATAAAGTAAGATATTTTACCTCAATATTTTTTCAGTAGCCTTATCCCATTGTAAAGGGAATTTAACCCCTTGGTGACTGAGGATGTGTCAGGAACATCCTACAAAGAGTGTCAGTTAAGGACCAAGGACGTGCCTGACACTTCCAGCCGCTCAAACAGTATTGCAGCGATGCCTCGATGTTGAGGCATCCTGAAATACTGTTCCTAACTTCCGGGCTCCGCTTTGATCGTTCTTACGGAGCAATCACTTCCGATTTCACTCCATGTGGAGCCCAGAAGTCAGGCAGAGCATCGGAAGCCATCAGGCAGGCTTCTGATGCTCTGAAAATATGCTAAGTGCCTCGGTGGGTTGAGGCACTTAGTAAAATATCATTAAAAAAATATATATTTTAATAAAAAAAGCCCCATAATAGCCCCCCTCCCCATGTGGCTTCAAAGATGGCAATGCCCAGTGCATCATGGGGCTTCTGGGGTTGTCCCTAGCCTGCCACATCATAGGGGCAGGCTAGGGTCATCCAGTCTGAGCTTGCCCCTATAATTACATTTTTAATATTAAAATATTCCATTTGTCTGATCATGTCAATATTAGTAAATATTGACTCTGACCAGTGTGGACCTCCCTCTCTCTCCTCACTTACGTTTTTGTGGGAGAGAGAGATCTGTGTTTAGGAGAGAGAGATTAAGATAATATATTTGTTAAAAATTGTAAGACCCAAAGTTTCTTTTCAGAGCCATTAACCCCTAGCTTGCCAGTGATCACTATAAATCACTGACAGTAGCACAGCAGCACTTTTTTTTCTCTCTGTGCATTTTTTTAGGGGTTTATTTTATTAGTGATTTTTTGTGAGACCCAAAGGCCCTTTTCAGAGCCATTAACCCCTAGCTTGCCAGTGATCACTATAAATCCCTGGCTATTGCACAACAGCACTTTTTTTCCCTGTGCATTTTTTTAGGGGTTCATTTTTAAGTATTTTTTTGGTGAGACCCAAAGGTTCTTTTCAGAGCCATTTAGTTAATTTAAATAAAAATTTTGTGTTGATTCTTTTTTGTATTTTTTTTCTGTGACAAATAAAAATAAATCATGTCACAGAGAACATATAGTGCTGAGGAGGCGTATGCCATCCTTGCATCAGAGTCAGATGCCTCTATGTCTGACTCAGACCCCAATTTTGACCCTGCCATATGCTCAGATACCTCATTAGATACAGTTTTAACTGATAGTGATGTATCTATGGCTGCTATCTCCCCTGCTAGAAGGAGATGTGTTGCTCCCGCTGGCATTGCTGCTGAAGAGTGGGTAATACCTCATCACCAGAGGCCAGATATCCCACCCTTCACTAAAATCCTGGCATAAATGTGGATGTGGCAGGATTTAGCCCCCAACAGAGGTGCTTCTGGGAGATGATATATTGGGGAACATTGTCACCCAAACTAATTTATATGCCCATCAGTTCCGTGCTGCAAAGCCTGACACTTTTTTGGCAAAGCAGAAATGGGCCCCCATCGATGACGTGTCAGAATTTAAAACATTCTGGGCATTTACTATGCTGATGGGCATAATAAAGAAACCCTCCATCCAGTCCTGCTGGAGTAGTAGTCCAATTTGCTCTACCCCCATTTCTCCCAGTGTATGTCGAGGAAGAGGCATGAAATGATTCTACATTTCATGCACTTCAGCGACAAAAGCCTGTGCCCCCCTAGGGAGCACCCCCAGTTTGACAGGCTGTATAAAATCCGCCCCCTGATTACCCACTTTACTGCCAGGTTTTCAGAGGCTTATACACCTGGAAGGAACATATGCGTGGATGAATCCCTGATGAAGTATAAGGGAAGGCTGGTATTCAAGCAGTATATTCCTTCCATGTGCTCCAGGTATGGGGTAAAGGTGTATAAGCTCTGTGAGAGTGAGACTGGGTATACTCAGTCCTTCCAGTTGTACGAGGGAAAGGATATCCACCTTGATCCTCCAGGCTGCCCACAACATATGGAAACCACTGGCAAGATTGTCTGGGACCTGATATTACCCCTTATGAACAAAGGGTACCACTTATATTTAGATCATTTCTATTCAAGTGTCCTTTTGTTCAAGCTACTGTATTGTTTTGATACAGTAGCTTGCAGTACAATTCGAAAGAACCACGCAAGTTTCCCTGGACAACTTGCATGCACCCGGCTACAAAGGGGGGGAGACCTCAACTCTGCACTACGAGGAGCTGTTGGCAGTTAATTACAGAGACAAGAAGAATGTGTACCTTCTTACCACCATCCACACAGAGAGGACTGTGGAAGTCTCTGTACGTGGCAGAGCTGAGAGCACAATGAAGCCATTGTGCATCAAGGCTTATAACCGACATATGACTAAGTGCCCAACCCTAGGGGGCGCTAATAGACTAATATAAGCTATGCAAATCAAATGCTAATTGCAAACAAAAATGGATCTATAACAGTCAGTATGATGTAAATATCAGCAACACCAGAAGTTAGATTATTAGTTTGTCAGTTCTTGATAAATATCAAGACCGAAAAATATACAGGCAGTATATAGACCAATGTATAGAACCCCAGTCAACAGTGATTAGTGTAAAACAATATATTAAATTATAATTATAATATACATATGCTATTCAGCAATCACATTTGACACTATATTTGTTAACTTAGCTGAGTCCAAATCCAGATGTCTAATATATAAGTCCAGTATTTATGGATATTCAGAATTGTACATCTGTTGAAATGGCTCATCTGATTATGTGCTCCTATGTGGTGGGCAGCTCCTCTTGTGAAGATGGATGAAAAAACTGGAATCTGTGAAAGAAATCACAAAGAGAGAGGGCACCTCCTAGTGCAACTCTGTTGGAATAATGGTGATAACAGATCAGGTGGATGATATAATACTCACAAAATGAGTAGCACCCATGTGCTAATTGGTGCAGGCTGGGGAATTGCAGTGACCCAGCTACACTGATCCTGCAACAGGATGATGAATCCAGATAATCCAGAGAGTAATAAAGCTCAGACTTCCAAACCGTGGATAAAAGTAGTTTATTAAAAGCAAAGGATGTACTCAATACATCCCAAACAAAGTAATAACAAATGTTTAAAAACAGTTGCAATGCGTTTCTCAGCCAGACTGGCTGTTTCATCAGGCATTTCCGGCATATGGGTGGGGATGATCTAGAAGATCAGCTGCTGCTGCCCTACCTAATTATGTGGAAGACAACGGCCTGGTACAAAAAGGTTGCAATTTACTTAATGCAGATTGCAAGCCACAATGTTTTTTTGTTGTTCAAAAAAAAGCAAACCCCAAAATGAAACTGACTTTTTTACAGTTTCAGATAATTTCCGGGATTTTGCACCAAGATGCACCTGCTCCCCGGGTGGTGATGGGAGACAGCAGAGTTGGGGATACCCATTTTATTTTCAAAATCCTCCCTACTGCGGGGAAGCAGAATCCTCAGAAAAAAATGCAGAGTCTGTACCAAGAGGGGGCAGATAAAGGGACACCATCTTTTACTGTCCTGATTGCCCTGACCAGCCTGGACTCTGCAAAGGGGACTGCTTCAATTTTTTTTACAATTGCCGTTGTGTTTTTTTTGGGGGGGTTGGTTACGTTTACTGTTACTGAGTTTGTTTGTTTGTTTTTTAATTTTACTGTGCCAGATTTTTAAATTTCACTGTTCTATTTTTTATAAGTTCTAAAATTGGTGCTGTATTTTACCAAAACCCCGGTCAAACCTAAGCAGGGGCATGGGTGTACTCAGGGGTTTTGCAGAAAACAACCTGGAGTGTTTTCTTGCAATAACTTACAATAGGCTCTCCTAAATCATAGTCAAAAAGCAATGTGTGTGTAAAAATGAAAATTACAAAATTACCACCATACACTTTCACCATTTTATTTTGGCTAAAACGGTTGCATCAAAGGCATCAAAGCACTCCATATACAATACCTTGGGGTGTCCGCATTTCAAATATATACACTTTCATGGCAATAAATAAAACTGGGGTATGCAATAGGCTCCAAACTTAAGATAGGCATATCAGAAGAAATACTCTTGCTTTCAACTCAAATTACAAGTCATACAACTGTAACTGAACCTTCCCAAAACCCTGGCAAACCTATGCATGGGTGTACTCAGGAGGTCTTGCAGAAAACAACCTGGAGTGTTTTCTTGCAATAACTTGCAACAAGCTTTACTAAATCACTGTCAAAAATCAATGGGTATGCGAAAATAAAATATTTTTGGCCAAAATAGTTGCATCAAAGGTATCAAAATCCATATACAATACATTGGGGGAGTTAACAATGCAAATATATGCATGTTCATGGTAAGCAAATAAATTGGGGTATGTAAAAAGGCCCCCATGAAGAAAATATGTTAAATGTGAAAAAAAACAAATACATGCCAGAAGTTTGGCATCGCACCCCCAAAGGAGCCATTATGCATAGGTGGTATCACTGTACTCAGGAGATGTTGCTGAACACACATCGGGGTGTTCTTTGGCAGTAACACATAGCAGGAGCTGAGAATCCATGCCTAAATTACAGTCGGCTAGATTATGAGTTGTGCATTAGGGTTAAAAAGCAGCGTTGGCCGGTCCAAACGCTGCTTTTTAACGCCCACTGCTATTACGAGTCTTGCAGGTACAGGTGTACCGCTCACTTTTTTGGCCAGACTTGGAAATACCGCAAATCCACTTACGTCAATTGCATATCCTAAAACCCACCATCCACACAACCAATCCTTCTCTAAAACCCACCCAATCCCCCCTTAAAAAAACCTTACACTAACCCCTTGAAGATCACCCTACCGTGAGATGTCTTCATCCAACCGGGCAGAAGTGGTCCTCCAGACGGGCAGAAGTCTTCATCCAAACAGGGCAGAAGAGGTTCTTCAGATGGGCAGAAGTCTTCATCCAGACGGCATCTTCTATCTTCATCCATCCGGTGCGGAGCGGGTCCATCTTCAAGACATCCGACGCAGAGCATCCTTCTCGGCCGATGACTACCCGGCGAATGAAGGTTCCTTTAAGTGACGTCATCCAAGATGGTGTCCCTTCAATTCCGATTGGCTGATAGAATTCTATCAGCCAATCGGAATTAAGGTAGGAAAAATCCTATTGGCTGATGCATATTTTACTCTTCGCTCACTTTTTTGCGGTTAACGCCGGGTTTTTAAAAACCCATAATACCAGCGCTGTCTGTAAGTGAGCGGTGAGGGAAAACTGCTCGTTAGCACCGCACCCCTGTTAATGCAAAACTCGTAATCTAGGTGAATGTGTGTGAAAAATAACACGAAAAAATTACTACCCAAAAGTTTGGCAAAGACTGGTGGTTGAATTAGTGCATGGAAAGTGTTAAAATACCAGCATTTCAAATACCCTAGGGTTTGTACTTTTCAAAAACATATGGTTTAATGGGGGTAAATTACATTGGACGGCTTCAGAAATGTCCCAAATAGAACATGGGTGCATGATGACAGATGTGAAAATTCCAAGTTGGAAAACTGAAAGGCACCCCCTAAAAATAACTTGCCTTTTAGCTCCCTGAGAACCCGAAAAACCTATTCATGGGTGGAATCACTATACTCAGTAGATGTTGTTGAACACATATTGAGGTATTTTTTGGCAGTAACACATATCAGGAACTGAGAATCCATAACTAACGTACAATGTGTGTGAAACATAACACAAAAAAATGATTACCCAAAAGTTTGACAAAGACTGGTGGATGAATTAGTGCATGGAAAGTATTAAAATACCAGCATTTCAAATACCCTAAGGTGTCTACTTTTCAAAAATATATGGTTTGATGGGGGTAAATTACATTGGCCATCTTCAGAAATGTCCCAAATAGGACATGGGTGCATGATGACAGATGTGAAAATTCCAAGTTTGAAAACTGGAATGCACCCCCTAACAATAAGGCCTTTTAGCACCCAGAGAACCAGACACACCTATACAAAGGTACGCTATCACTGTACTCAGGAGATGTTGCTGAAGACATATTGGGGTACTATTTGGCAGTAACCATTAACATTCTCAGTACATGTATTCTTAAATTGCTATTTCTCCAACATTGGTGTGTCCGGTCCACGGCGTCATCCTTACTTGTGGGATATTCTCTTCCCCAACAGGAAATGGCAAAGAGTCCCAGCAAAGCTGGTCACATGATCCCTCCTAGGCTCCGCCCACCCCAGTCATTCTCTTTGCCGTTGCACAGGCAACATCTCCACGGAGATGGTTAAGAGTTTTTTGGTGTTTAAATGTAGTTTTTATTCTTCTATCAAGTGTTTGTTATTTTAAAATAGTGCTGGTATGTACTATTTACTCTGAAACAGAAAAGGATGAAGATTTCTGTTTGTAAGAGGAAGATGATTTTAGCAGACAGTAACTAAAATCGATTGCTGTTTCCACATAGGACTGTTGAGATGAAGTAACTTCAGTTGGGGGAAACAGTTAGCAGACTTTTCTGCTTAAGGTATGACTAGCCATATTTCTAACAAGACTGTGTAATGCTGGAAGGCTGTCATTTCCCCTCATGGGGACAGGTAAGCCATTTTCTTAAGTCAAAAACAAACAGAATAAAGGGCTTATTATGGGCTAAAAAACTGGTAGACATTTTTATGGGCTAAATCGATTGCTTTATTTGTGCATATTATTCAAATTTAGGCTAACAATTGACATTTATAATCTTGGGGAATGTTTATAAAACGGCAGGCACTGTATTGGACACCTTTTTCAGTCGGGGGGCCTTTCTAGTCATAGACTGAGCCTCATTTTAGCGCCATTAATGCGCAGTTGTTTTTTGAGAGCAGGGCATGCAGATGCATGTGTGAGGATCTAAGAATCTCTGAAAAAGCTTTTAGAAGGCATCATTTGGTATCGTATTCCCCTCAGGGCTTGGTTGGGTCTTAGCAAAGACTGTATCTGGGACTGTATAGGGGTTAAATTGAAAAACGGCTCCGGTTCCGTTACTTTAAAGGTTAAAGCTCTGAAATTTGGTGTGCAATACTTTTAAGGCTTTAAGACACTGTGGTGAAAATTTGGTAATTTTTGAACAATTCCTTCATACTTTTTCACATATTCAGTAATAAAGTGTTTTCTGTTTGAAATTTAAAGTGACAGTAACGGTTTTATTTTAAAACGTTTTTTGTGCATTGTTGACAAGTTTAAGCCTGTTTAACATGTCTGTACCTTCAGATAAGCTATGTTCTATATGTATGAAAGCCAATGTGTCTCCCCATTTAAATTTATGTGATAATTGTGCCATAGCGTCCAAACAAAGTAAGGACAGTACTGCCACAAATAATGATATTGCCCAAGATGATTCCTCAAATGAGGGGAGTAAACATGATATTACATCATCTCCTACTGTGTCTACACCAGTTTTGCCCATGCAGGAGGCCCCTAGTACATCTAGTGCGCCAATACTTATTACCATGCAACAATTAACGGCTGTAATGGATAACTCCATAGCAAATCTTTTATCCAAAATGCCTACTTATCAGAGAAAGTGCGATTGCTCTGTTTTAAACACTGAAGAGCAAGAGGACGCTGATGATAATTGTTCTGTCATACCCTCACACCAATCTGAAGGGGCCATGAGGGAGGTTTTGTCTGAGGGAGAAATTTCAGATTCAGGAAAAATTTCTCATCAAGCTGAACCTGATGTTGTGACATTTAAATTTAAATTAGAACATCTCCGCGCACTGCTTAAGGAGGTGTTATCTACTCTGGATGATTGTGACAATTTGGTCATTCCAGAGAAATTATGCAAGATGGACAGGTTCCTAGAGGTTCCGGTGCCCCCCGACGCTTTCCCTATACCCAAGCGGGTGGCGGACATAGTAAATAAAGAGTGGGAAAAGCCCGGCATACCTTTTGTTCCTCCCCCTATATTTAAGAAATTATTTCCTATGGTCGACCCCAGAAAGGACTTATGGCAGACAGTCCCCAAGGTCGAGGGGGCAGTTTCTACTCTAAACAAACGCACTACTATTCCTATCGAAGATAGTTGTGCTTTCAAAGATCCTATGGATAAAAAATTGGAAGGTTTGCTTAAAAAGATTTTTGTACAGCAAGGCTACCTTCTACAACCAATTTCATGCATTGTTCCTGTCACTACGGCAGCGTGGTTCTGGTTCGAGGAACTAGAAAAGTCGCTCAGTAAAGAAACTCCATATGAGGAGGTTATGGACAGAGTTCACGCACTTAAATTGGCTAACTCTTTTATTTTAGATGCCGCTTTGCAATTAGCAAAATTAGCGGCGAAAAATTCAGGGTTTGCTATTGTGGCGCGCAGAGCGCTTTGGCTAAAGTCTTGGTCAGCGGATGTGTCATCCAAGACAAAATTACTTAACATTCCTTTCAAGGGTAAAACTTTATTTGGACCTGATTTGAAAGAGATTATTTCAGACATCACTGGGGGAAAGGGCCACGCCCTTCCACAGGATAGGTCTTTTAAGGCTAAAAATAAGCCTAATTTTCGTCCCTTTCGCAGAAATGGACCAGCCTCTAATTCTGCATCCTCTAAGCAAGAGGGTAATGCCTCACAACCCAAACCAGCCTGGAAACCAATGCAAGGCTGGAACAAGGGTAAGCAGGCCAAGAAGCCTGCCACTGCTAACAAGACAGCATGAAGGAGTAGCCCCCGATCCGGGACCGGATCTGGTGGGGGGCAGACTCTCTCTCTTTGCTCAGGCTTGGGCAAGAGATGTTCAGGATCCTTGGGCGCTAGAAATAGTTTCTCAAGGTTATCTCCTGGAATTCAAGGAACTACCCCCAAGGGGAAGGTTCCACAAGTCTCACTTATCCTCAAACCAAATAAAGAGACAGGCATTCTTACATTGTGTAGAAGACCTGTTAAAGATGGGAGTAATACACCCAGTTCCAATAACGGAACAAGGAATGGGATTTTATTCCAATCTGTTCGTAGTTCCCAAAAAAGAGGGAACGTTCAGACCAATTTTGGATTTGAAGATCCTAAACAAATTTCTCAGGGTACCATCGTTCAAAATGGAAACTATTCGAACGATTCTACCCACCATCCAGGAAAGTCAATTTATGACTACCGTGGATCTAAAGGATGCGTACCTACATATCCCTATCCACAAGGAACATCATCAGTTCCTAAGGTTCGCTTTTCTGGACAAACATTACCAGTTTGTGGCTCTTCCATTCGGATTAGCCACTGCTCCAAGGATTTTCACAAAGGTGCTAGGGTCCCTTCTAGCGGTTCTAAGACCAAGGGGCATTGCAGTAGTACCTTACTTGGACGACATTCTAATACAAGCGTCGTCCCTGTTAAAGGCAAAGGCTCATACGGACATCAATCTAGCCTTTCTCACATCTCACGGATGGAAGGTGAACAAAGAAAAGTGTTCTCTGTCCCCGTCAACAAGAGTTCCCTTCTTGGGAACAATAATAGATTCCTTAGAAATGAGGATTTTTCTGACAGAGGTCAGAAAATCAAAACTTCTAAGCTCTTGTCAAGTGCTTCATTCTGTTCCTCGTCCTTCCATAGCGCAGTGCATGGAAGTAATAGGATTGATGGTTGGAACAATGGACATAGTTCCTTTTGCACGAATTCATCTAAGACCATTACAACTGTGCATGCTCAAACAGTGGAATGGGGATTATACAGACTTGTCTCCAATGATTCAAGTAGATCAAAAGACCAGAGATTCACTCCGTTGGTGGCTGACCCTGGACCATCTGTCCCAGGGAATGAGCTTCCGCAGGCCAGAGTGGGTCATTGTCACGACCGACGCCAGTCTAGTGGGCTGGGGAGCGGTCTGGGAAACCCTGAAAGCTTAGGGTCTATGGTCTCGGGAAGAGTCTCTTCTCCCGATAAACATTCTGGAACTGAGAGCGATGTTCAATGCTCTCAGAGCTTGGCCTCAACTAGCAAAGGCCAAATTCATAAGGTTCCAATCAGACAACATGACGACTGTTGCTTATATCAATCATCAAGGGGGAACAAAGAGTTCCCTGGCGATGAAAGAAGTGACCAAAATAATTCAATGGGCGGAGGATCACTCCTGCCACTTGTCTGCGATCCACATCCCAGGAGTGGAAAATTGGGAAGCAGATTTTCTGAGTCGTCAGACATTTCATCCGGGGGAGTGGGAACTCCATCCGGAAATCTTTGCCCAAATAACTCAATTATGGGGCATTCCAGACATTGATCTGATGGCGTCTCGTCAGAACTTCAAGGTTCCTTGCTACGGGTCCAGATCCAGGGATCCCAAGGCGACTCTAGTAGATGCACTAGTAGCACCTTGGACTTTCAACCTAGCTTACGTATTCCCACCGTTTCCTCTCATTCCCAGGCTGGTAGCCAGGATCAATCAGGAGAGGGCCTCGGTGATCTTGATAGCTCCTGCGTGGCCACGCAGGACTTGGTATGCAGACCTGGTGAATATGTCATCGGCTCCACCATGGAAGCTACCTTTGAGACAGGACCTTCTTGTTCAAGGTCCATTCGAACACCCAAATCTGGTCTCCCTCCAACTGACGGCTTGGAGATTGAACGCTTGATTCTATCAAAGCGTGGGTTTTCAGATTCGGTGATAGATACTCTGGTTCAGGCCAGAAAACCTGTAACTAGAAAAATTTACCATAAAATATGGAAAAAATATATCTGTTGGTGTGAATCCAAAGGTTTCCCATGGAATAAGATAAAAATTCCTAAGATTCTCTCCTTTCTTCAAGAAGGTTTGGAGAAAGGATTATCTGCAAGTTCTCTAAAGGGACAGATCTCTGCTTTATCTGTCTTACTACACAAAAGACTGGCAGCTGTGCCAGATGTTCAAGCATTTGTTCAGGCTCTGGTTAGGATCAAGCCTGTTTACAGACCTTTGACTCCTCCCTGGAGTCTAAATCTAGTTCTTTCAGTTCTTCAAGGGGTTCCGTTTGAACCCTTACATTCCATAGATATTAAGTTACTATCTTGGAAAGTTTTGTTTTTGGTTGCAATTTCTTCTGCTAGAAGAGTTTCAGAGTTATCTGCTCTGCAGTGTTCTCCTCCTTATCTGGTGTTCCATGCAGATAAGGTGGTTTTGCGTACTAAGCCTGGTTTTCTTCCTAAAGTTGTTTCTAACAAAAATATTAACCAGGAGATAGTTGTACCTTCTTTGTGTCCGAATCCAGTTTCAAAGAAGGAACGTTTGTTACACAATTTGGACGTTCCGTGCTCTAAAGTTCTATTTAGAGGCTACTAAAGATTTCAGACAAACATCTTCCTTGTTTGTTGTTTATTCTGGTAAAAGGAGAGGTCAAAAAGCGACTTCTACCTCTCTTTCCTTTTGGCTTAAAAGCATCATCCGATTGGCTTATGAGACTGCCGGACGGCAGCCTCCTGAAAGAATCACAGCTCACTCCACTAGGGCTGTGGCTTCCACATGGGCCTTCAAGAACGAGGCTTCTGTTGACCAGATATGTAAGGCAGCGACTTGGTCTTCACTGCACACTTTTGCCAAATTTTACAAATTTGATACTTTTGCTTCTTCAGAGGCTATTTTTGGGAGAAAGGTTTTGCAAGCTGTGGTTCCTTCCGTTTAGGTGACCTGATTTGCTCCCTCCCTTCATCCGTGTCCTAAAGCTTTGGTATTGGTTCCCACAAGTAAGGATGACGCCGTGGACAGGACACACCAATGTTGGAGAAAACAGAATTTATGCTTACCTGATAAATTACTTTCTCCAACGGTGTGTCCGGTCCACGGCCCGCCCTGGTTTTTTAATCAGGTCTGATGAATTATTTTCTCTAACTACAGTCACCACGGTATCATATGGTTTCTCCTATATATATTTCCTCCTGTCCGTCGGTCGAATGACTGGGGTGGGCGGAGCCTAGGAGGGATCATGTGACTAGCTTTGCTGGGACTCTTTGCCATTTCCTGTTGGGGAAGAGAATATCCCACAAGTAAGGATGACGCCGTGGACCGGACACACCGTTGGAGAAAGTAATTTATCAGGTAAGCATAAATTCTGTTTTAGTCAAAAAAAACACCACTTTCTTTTTTTTTTTATTTGGCATAGATTGGTGGTAAAATGGTTGCATAAAAAACAGTCAAAATACCGCAAGTTTAATACCTTAGGTTGTCTTCTTTTTTAAAATATATACATGTGAAGGGTTATTCTAGGATTCCTGACAGATATCAGTGTTACAATGTAACTATTGCAAATTTTGAAGAAAAAAATTGTTTGGAAATAGCAAAGTGCTAGTTGTACTTATTGCCCTATAACTTGCAAAAAAAGCAAACAACATGTAAACATTGGGTAGTTCTAAACTCAGGACAAAATATAGAAACTATATGGCATAGGTGTTTTTTGGTGGTTCAAGATGTGTAACAGATTTTGGGTTTTTTTTCAATTTTTTCATCATTTTTTTTATAGTAAATTATAAGATATGATGAAAATAATGGTGTATTTAGAAAGTCGATTTAATGTGATAAAATGGTATATAATATGTGTGGGTACAATAAATTACAGCTAAACACAAACACTGCAAAAATGTAAAAATAGCCCTGGTCCTTAACGGTAAGAAAATTGAAAAGTGCTGTGGTCACTTGGGGGTTAAAGTGATATTAAACCCAATTTTTTTCTATCATGGTTCAGATAGAGAATACAATTTTAAACCAACTTTCTAATTTACTTCCGACTATTATCTAATTTGCTTCATTCTCTTGATATTCTTTCCTGAAAACGATATCTAGAAAGGCTCAATAGCTGCTGATTGGAGGCTGCACATAGATGCCTCGTATGATTGGCTCACCCATGTGCATTGCTCTTTCTTTAACAAAGGATATCTAAAGAATGAAGCAAATTAGATAATATACGTAAATTGGAATGTTGTTTAAAATTGTATTCTCTATCTGAATCAAATAAAAAAATTGGATTTAATGTCCCTTTAAGCAGCTAATCAGTATGCTAGTCCTGGGACGTGCAAGGGAGTGTGCATCTGGCATGTGCAGGCACAGTCACATTGTGTCCATCCTATATTTAAGGAAGTTTTACTATGAAATCTCGCAAGAGTTCAGTGTAATCTAATGAGATTAAAGCAAAGCAACTGATAAAGCTAATTGGCTGTTTCTTTTTCTTTAATATTCAGCTGACAGTAACTGAATGATAATTGTTCACAGAGAAATGACTCTGGTCAGATGAAGAAATTTTGAGTTAAAATATCTTCCTTTTTTTTTTTACAGATGTTCAAGTGATTTTTTCTTGGCAGCTTTTTACAGTCATGGTGCATCACTTTCAAGTAATTTAGCATATGGGTATTATGTCCCTTTAATGAAGTTGAGGAGGACTAACATGGATAGAGTTAATTGTCTTTCATGTTCAGTGCGGAAAATGTTTAATGCAGTGCTTTCCAAACTGTGTGTCGTGACACATTAGTGTGTCGGCGGCAGTGTGTAGGTGTGTCCCTGCTTCAGCACAAATTCTTTTTAATTTAATTTTTTGGGGATTTCCGACTTTCCGGCTTTTTATCTCTGTGATTAACTTGTATCTAAACATCTTCTGACAGCCCCCTGATCACATGACATTTTATTTATTATCTATTGACTTTCATTTTAGCCAATTAGTGCAGTGTCTGCCACAATCCACGGGCATGATCGCAATGTTATCTATATGGTTTACGTGAACTAGCTCTCTCCTGTTGTGAAAAGCAAATACAAAAGCATAAGAGATAAGATAAGATAAGAGGCGGCCTTCAAGGGCTTAGAAATTATCATATGAGCCTTCCTAGGTTTAGCTTTTAACTAAGAATACCAAGAGAACAAAGTAAATTTGGTGATAAGAGTAAATTGGAAAGTTGTTTAAAATTACATGCCCTATTTGAAACATGAAAGTTTTTTTGGACTTGACTGTCCCTTTAATAATGGCTTAGCTAAAGTTAGAAAGATGTAATACATTGCAAGGCAACAAAAAGGTTAATTTGTACCTTCTAATCAAGCCTTTTTTAAAAAAAAAAAAAAGAAAGAAACAGTTTCTCTTCAAAGAAAAATGTCATTATCTCTGTGTAACAGGTATAGAGAAAGCTTTAAAAATATGGAGCTAGAGATTTTTACTTAGATCATCTAGCGTTGAATTAAATGTTTGATTCTGAGGCTAGCAGCAGGTGGCAAGCTGAAGCAAGGCAAACTGCAAGCAGAGAGTTGTAAGCATCAGGGTAGCAGTGAACAAGCAAGGTAAGGAGTTAGGATCAAAGTAAAAAACAGATTGGCTTTGCATGAAAACATTGAAACTACTTAATTTATCATCGAGGAATGTCAGGTTTGTCACAAAATGTATGAGTTGGAGGCAAATGGCAAGCAGAGAACCAAATGCAAGGTGCAGGATGAGCAAAGAGGAATCGAGAGCAAGATAAATGTTCAGGGCAGACAGCAAACCAGATCAGAAATGAAGGCTAGGGTTCAAAGGATACAAAAAACAAATAGAAGTACTAATTCGTTTAATATCAAACTCAAAACAAAATGCACAAGTAGGTACAAGAAGTGAACAATTAAATAAGCTCTGTTTATAAATAAGACACCACCACAAATTGGCTGGGTGAAGTGGACCATATGTTTGGCCATCTCTTAATAGTCAGCAGAACCATTTCTTGCATTCATTATGGTTTTGTTTTCTGTTAACTGAAGGTATCCAACATGAAAGTGGCTAAAAAACCATAAATAGCCTGTAATTATAAACAGTAGCTACCTCAAAAAGTAAACCTTTCTGTCAGGGCCACCCATAGCATTTGCTGGGCCCTAGGCAAGACAAATGTTTGGGGACCCTTAGCCCAGCCCCCTTCTTCTCATTCTTCTCTGTGTCCTATTTCAGGTATAAAAAAAAAAATTCAACATTCACACATGTTCTTCATGAATACCAAATAGAGCTTATGGTTTGTATAATATATTTCACTCTGTTTGTTTAGTCAATTCAGATACCCATGTAATATAATGTCCCTCGTTCTATATATTAGCGTACCTAGGTATGGTGGAGCTTGTTGTCCCTTTAAAGACACTATTTGTATTTGTATTTATTTCTGTATATTCAATTGTTGTAACGATTCTCTGTACACAGGCACAAGCCAAACTTCAATATCACTTATACCTAGGTGAGACTTATATAGTAACAAGCGTTAACCGTAGTAAAAAGATGTTAAAGGATTGTACCTTAATCTTGGGATAATCACCCCGCACCGGAGCCTGTAGTGGCTGGTAGTCCTCCGTATCGATACGGTCCTACTTATTGCAGGAAGAGGTGAAAAAAACACTTTACGGCTCTTTCTGGACTTCAATGTGTAAGTATGCTGTTAGCCGCTATTTAACGTAACCATTCAATCAAGCATGTAGTGAGTCGGGATATATTAAATGCTGCTCATTATAACACAGTTCATAGGTTTTATCCTCAGATGTATTCCCGCTAAAGTGTAGCCCCATACCGTTGTAAATTGATGAAGTGCTCCTAGAGAGCAGGAAATGCGTCGGAGAGCAGCAAACCCCCTGTGTGCTAGGGTAACTCCACTGAGAGTATGTGCTTGTGAAATTTTTAAATTGTATTAATAAAAGTTAGTATTTTTTATTTTCCAATTTGCCTGTGCAGCCTTCAACTTTTTCCTACCTTTAGGATTTTTTCTATTTCAGGTATAGCCCAAACCTTTCCCAGCATTCAGTGTGTCCTATATAAAGAATATCACTATATATGGCAGCTCCTGATACCATATAGTTCTAACTAAATACAGGATATCAATTGCACCTTTTCTTACAACTTATGAAGGTGCGGTGACCCCCAAAGCATGGCGCCCTATATAGGTGCCTCTCTTGTCCTGGCCAAAGGGCAGGCCTGCTTTCTGTAGACAGCCAAAAATGCTCACAGTAAAGAGTTTGGTCTGCTGTTTTTTTTTTGGGGTGAAAGAACTGGCCTGCAAGTGACATGGTGGCAGATAGTTGAGCTCCTGACCATGGGCACCTTTTAAAAGCACTATAAACAAAGTGACTCTGCAGAACAATACTTCTTAAAGGGATATTCCAGCCAAAATTGGAAACCCCATGGGTGCATTTTGGTATTGAACAGAAGAAATGTTGTAATATAAATGCATTAGCAAAAAGGATTCTAATAAAAGCTATAGCTATTTTAAAAGTGTATTTAAGTATGCACCATGCACCAGCACTTTTAACCCAACACTTGTTCGGAGAGCCTAAGGTGCTTGTATCATCTGGCAATAACTCGATTTGTTAATTGCTGACATGATACAAGCCTCACTGATGATCTGAGCAGCTGCATTATTTAAAATGTAAGTGCAGTGAAAATATCTAGCTATACTTCACATGCACGTGCAGAGAAAAATGTTAACACTATAACAGTGATAACTCTTAATATAAAAATATTTGCCAATACATGTATATTGAAATTATGTTACTACTCAAAAATGCAATTAAAGGGACATAATACTCATATGCTAAATCACTTGAAACTGATGGAGTATAACTGTAAAAAGCTGACAGGAAAATATAACCTGAGCATCTCTATGTAAAAAAGGAAGATATTTTACCTCATAATTTCCTCAGCTCAGCAGAGTAAGTTCTGTGTAAAAAGCCCAGCTGCAGGTAAAAAAATAAAAAAAATTAAGAAATGAACAGCAGCCAATCAGCATCAGCAGTGCTGAGGTCATGAACTATTTTATTGTGTCCGCATGAGATTTCCCTTAATTCTAATGAGATTTCATAGTAAACTTCCTTAAACTGAATAGGGACATAAGATGAGTGTGCACGTAAGCTCACTCCCTTAGCTGTCCCGGGACAGAAATACTGATTTGCTGCTTAGAAGTCCTTCACAATGGGATGTGGCTACTGAGGAATTTATGAGGTAAAATATTTTCTAGTCAGCTTTTTACAGCTATGCTGCATCACTTTCAAGTGTTTCAACATTTGGGTATCATGGCCCTTTAATCTATGTGCATTTAATATATGTGCCTGAAGAAACAACCAGTGTTGGTTGAGAAACGCGTTTCTCTGTAACATTAAAGCTTTTTGATTTTTTTATATATTATTGGAAGTTGTCCTACAATTCTTTCCACCTGGCGGTTTGACACAGAAGCTATTTGCACCATTACTGGAAGCTGCGCAGTGCTGAAAGTTTACAGCTGAAAATGCAACAGGGAGACCCCATTCAGTGCACTAGTCACTGTTTGAGTGCTAGCCTGCCTTATTGCACCGGTCACAGTACGGGGCCTATACGTCTGGTAAGCAGATTCTTTACCAAATTTACCATATTACATGAGACGGATTACATTATGAGGCACCCTCTTTCTGTTCTTACATTTATCTAGATTGCCCTGTACACCGGGTTCAAGAGGAGCCCCCGTTTTACACACATCGGAGACATCATCTATTACCTAGGATCCTACATTGGGACTTATAGAAACTTTTGTTACAAACAACAAATTGGTAACATTTGGATATTATATGAACTTATATTAGCTCGCCTCTTTTGGTTCCATTTAGGGTTCCCTTCTTTTATGTGCATTTATATTTTGACTGGAATGTCCATTTTATGGCATCGGCTTCATGAAACGGTTTAAGCTCTGCTTGGGTGATTCAACCCACTACAAAAAGTGGTGCTGGTCATGACCTGAGTTATACGCCAGAGCTGCCTGCATGGCTGTAATGTCTGAAAAATAAAAATAAAGCAGCAGCTATCACTATAGCTGATGCATCATAGTTAGTAAATGTCAGCAGTGTAACTAGTTGCTTTAATCTCATTTATGAAAAATGGGTATGGTTATGGTAAACATATATATATATGCACAAAACAGAGTAATGGCAGAAAAATACTGAAGTATGAGCTGTTATACTTAGTGCACGTAGAAGGATTGCGCTAGAGAGAACAGTTTGGGCAAGATATCAAAACAAGCAAAAGAACCCCCCTATTATTGGTACCTGAGATAGACTAAAGTTGCAGACCGGAATCGGTAACACCGCTAGGCTGGTAAGTACTGAGAGCGGTTGGTTAGCAGCTGGAATCGGCAGGAGAATGGTGTGTGACGTCACAGAGGCCGGAGTTCCGGTTAGCATAGGTGTTCAGTGCTCAGGAAGGCAGCCTGGTTCAGAGAGAGCACAGAGAGCGATGTCTGCACAGACTGAAGGATGAGGGTGGAGCTCAGGACTGATCCGGAAGAAACAATACCAAGCAATGAGTAAGTGTGAATTGCTGGTATTTAAGGCTAATGCAGGAGAGCTTAAAGGGCCAGTGACATGGAAACAATAAGTAGTTGATAATAAGCGTGACAGAATACCCCCCTCCAGGAGCAGCACCGATGCTCAGGAAGTAGGACGATCTGGGTGTTTCTGGTGGAATCGGGAAATCAATCTGGGAGCCGATATGTTGGTGTCAGGTTCCCATGAGTTGTGCTCAATGGAGTAACCCTTCCATTTGATGAGATATTGAAGAACACCCCTCAGACGTCTAACATCCAGAATGTCTTCAACCTCATATTCCATGTTTGGGTTTACAGAAATAGAGGGTAGTGTAGTGTCCATGGATTGGTTACGTATGGTACGGTAAGGTTTAAGCAGTGAAACATGGAAAGTGGGATGTATTTTGAGTGAATTAGGTAAGGTGAGACGAACAGCGTTGCAGTTGATAATCCGCTGTATAGAGAATGGACCGATGAAGAGAGGTGAGAGCTTCCTAGATGGATTAGATAAGCGAAGATATTTTGTGGAGAGCCAAACCAGATCTCCGACTTCGTATGAAGGTGGTGGAGTGCGCCTGCGATCATAATACTTTTTCTGTATAATCTTTGCGTATTCGATAGCTTGTTTGACGGTTATGAAGTTTGAGCTGATGGTGGATGTTAAGTCAGAAATGTGGGAATGATCCGAAACCGGTTCAGGCAAGTATTGGAATGTTGGATGGAACCCGTAGTTGACATAGAAAGGTGTCTGTTTAGTTGTAGAATGCCCCGTGTTATTAAAGACGAATTCAGCGAAATGTAACTGTTGGGACCAGGAATGTTGGTTAGTATGACAATAAGTTTGTAGGAACTGCTCCACCCATTGATTACACCGTTCCGTCTGTCCGTTTGTCTGAGGATGGTAAGAAGAAGATAAGGACTTTTCAATGGAGAACTGTTTACAGAAAGCAGACCATAGAGCACTGGTGAACTGGGAGCCGCGATCGGTCAAAATTTTCTTAGGTAAACCATGTAGCTTGATAACATTTGTTAATAGAAGTTGTATGGTTTCTGCTGCGGTGGGGAGTTTGTGATAAGGTATCAGATGGATCATTTTGCTGAAGAGGTCTACTACCACTACTATAGTGGTGTTTTTATCAGATTTAGGTAAATACACAATATAATCCAGAGCGATTTCCTGCCAGGGTTTCTCAGGGGTAGGTATGGAAAGTAAAAGGCCGTAGGGTGGTCTTTTGTTCCTTTTGGAAATGGTACAAGTGGGGCATGAGTTTATGAACTGTGTAACATCTGTTAACATGGTTGGCCACCAGTAAGATCTCTGTACAAGTTCCCTGGTTTTAGTTAGTCCACAATGTCCCCCAAGAGATGAATCATGAGCGGATCTGAATAGCTGGTCACGTAGAGATGGAGGGAGGTAAAGTTTATTCCCGTAACAGTAGAGTCCATCGTTATTCTTCCTTAAGAGATGTACAGGTTTAGAAGAATCTTTTATTTGTTCAGTTCGTAATAAAGGAACAGAATCTATCATAAACAGGAGGAAATTTTCTTCAGGAATAATGTGTTGGTTTGAGGTTGTTACTATTGATGGTTGTGGTAGACGAGATAGTGCATCTGCCTTCCCATTCTTGCTGGCTGGTCTGTAGGTGATGAGGAAGTTAAATCGTGAGAAGAAGAGATTCCAACGAACTTGGCGGGCGGAGAGTGTTCTGGTGGACTTCAGGAATTGGACAGGTTAGTGTAAACTATAGTTGGTGTTGTAGCTCCTTCCAATAGGTGTCTCCATTGTTCGAATGCAGCCTTTATGGCGAGGAGTTCCTTTTCGCCGACCGGATAATGTCTCTCTGCTGTATTTAATGTACGGGAGTAGTAAGCTATGGGGTGTAATGGTTGTTGTAGAGTTTGTCTTTGTGAGAGGATGGCTCCAAGAGCAAAGTCAGAAGCATCCACTTCAAGAGTATAAGGGAGATCCGGGTTAGGGTAGCGCAGAATGGGTGCAGAAGTAAAACGTGACTTCAGTACATCAAAGGCATTTTGGGTGGCAGTAGACCAGGTAAATTTTATATTTTGTTTTGTAAGATCAATGAGAGGTTTAGCCAGAGAAGAATAGTTTTTAATAAATTTTCTGTAGAAGTTGGCAAATCCCAGAAAACTTTGAACTTGTTTTCTAGAGGTAGGGACAGGCCAATCTACTACAGTTTTAATTTTATTGTCATCCATACGTATACCCTTATCAGATATCATGTACCCAAGGAATGGTATACTATTTGCGTGAAAAGTGCATTTTTCTGCTTTTACATATAAATAATTGCTTCTAAGTCTTGTCAGAACCTGGCGGATGTGGGTTTTGTGTTCTGAGAAAGTTTTTGAGAATATGAGAATGTCATCTAGATAAATGACCACATAGGTATAAAGTATGTCCTTGAAAATATCATTTATCAGATGCTGGAAGGTGGCAGGAGCATTGCAAAGACCGAATGGCATGACTACATATTCGTATAACCCATAACGAGTACGAAATGCAGTCAGCCATTCGTCTCCTGCCCGCATCCTGATCAAGTTATACGCGCCCCTAAGATCCAGCTTAGTGAAAATCCTAGAGCCCTCTAGGCGCTCAATTAATTCGGAGATAAGTGGTAGGGGGTAACGGTTTTTTATAGTTATTTTATTTAACTGCCTATAATCCACTATAGGTCTTAGAGAAGCATCTTTGTTTTTTACAAAGAAGATCCCTGCTGATGCAGGAGAGGTTGATGGCCTTATAAAGCTTTTTTTAAGGTTTTCATCAAGGTAAGTTCTGAGGTGTAGTAATTCCGTTTTAGACAAAGGAAAAATGTGCCCACAGGGTATAACTGCTCCTGGAAGTAGATCGATTGGGCAGTCATATGGCCTGTGTGGTGGGAGATTTTCTGATTGTTTCTTGCTGAACACATCAATGAAATCTTCATAATCAGTGGGCACATTTGACTGCAACCCTTCAGGGGAAGGTTGAAGTAACAATTGGGGGTAACAGGTTACCTTGCAGTATTCTGATCTAAATTGTAGAGAAAGGGATGACCAAGAGATGAGAGGATCATGTTGCCTAAGCCACTGTAACCCTAAAATTAGAGGAAAGTCAGGTGAGGTAATAACGTCAAATTTGATATACTCCCTATGGTGACACTCTGTTGACATCAAGATGGGAGTTGTTTCGAACAAAACAGGTCCTGTGGACAAGACCTCTCCATCAATCCCTCTCAAATGAACAGGAGACAATTTCTTATGCAGGGGTATTTTATTAGTTTCACAAAAGGTTACATCAATGTAAGAGAGGGAGGCTCCGGAGTCAATAATCCCTTGGAAGGTGACCCGAGTTTGATCCCACTGTAAAACAAGATTAGTTTTACAATACTGATTGCTTTTGAGTACAGTCTTAATTGAAGGAGAGGGAGTAAACAGCTTACCCTTTCTTTGGCGAATGAGGTTAGGGCAGTCTCTGAACCCGTGATCTTCAGAAGCACAGTACATGCACAAGTTATGAGTGCGACGTCTTATCTTTTCCTGGGAACTTAGAGGTCCTCGTAGGAAGGCGATGTCCATAGGTTCTGGTGGGGTTTTTGAATGTGTACTGGGTGGGTTGGATGGAAACCTTGGTCTAGAGGGTGAGTCATGACTAGTTCTCTTGTGATGTCTTTCCCTGAGCCTTCTATCTATGCAGATACTGAGATCTATAAGTTGTTCCAAAGTAGGAGGTATTTGGGTGCGAGATAGCTCATCCTTAATGGCTTCCGACAACCCCAACCGAAATTGATTTTGGAGAGACAAGTTGTTCCATTGGGTGTCAGGAGCCCACCGTTTAAATTCTGCAATATATTCCTCTACCTCTCTTTTCCTCTGCCTTAAGGACCTCATTGCGTTTTCAGCCGTTTGTTGCTTAAAGGGGTCCTCATAAATTTGTGATAAGGCAGAGAATAAAGAGTCCAAGGAATTGAGTATCTCATCATTGTGCTCCAGAAAAGTATTAGCCCATGCCCTAGGCTCAGCCCTTAAGTAGGAAATAGTTGTCATAACTTTTACCCTGTCATTAGGATAGGTGTATGGTTTGAGAGTAAATAATAAATAGCAAGAATTTTTAAATTCCCTAAAAATCTTTCTATCTCCAGAAAAAGGTTCAGGGGTACTAATGTGGGGTTCTAGAGGAGGGGGCTTCCTATCAACTACCTCCTTAATATAAGTTTTCACATTGTCATTTTCAAGCTTTAATGCAGTAAGACCTTCAGTTAATAAATCTACCTTATTAGTTAAAGTTTGTATGTGTGTATTCATATCAGTTGGGTCCATGTTAAAGGGCTTGGTATTTCTGTAATGTCTGAAAAAGAGACATATATTAGATTGGACCACAGCTACTGATAAGACATAATATATATATATTGTAGCTAAGTGTGTAGCAGGGTGTTACATAGATATTACCCTTAAGTAATATGTAACAGCCTAGCACACACACAATTAGCAGTTTAGTATATGAAGAAAGAAAAATAAATAAAGCAACAGCTATCACTATAGCTGATGCATCATAGTTAGTAAATGTCAGCAGTGTAACTAGTTGCTTTAATCTCATTTATGAAAAATGGGTATGGTTATGGTAAACATATATATATATATATGCACAAAACAGAGTAATGGCAGAAAAATAATGAAGTATGAGCTGTTATACTTAGTGCACTTAGAAGGATTGCGCTAGAGAGAACAGTTTGGGCAAGATATCAAAACAAGCAAAAGAACCCCCTTATTATTGGTACCTGAGATAGACTAAAGTTGGAGACAGGAATCGGTAACACCGCTAGGCTGGTAAGTACTGAGAGCTGTTGGTTAGCAGGTGGAATCGGCAGGAGAATGGCGTGTGACGTCACAGAGGCCGGAGTTCCGGTTAGCGTAGGTGTTCAGTGCTCAGGAAGGCAGCCTGGTTCAGAGAGAGCACAGAGAGCGATGTCTGCACAGACTGAAGGATGAGGGTGGAGCTCAGGACTGATCCGGAAGAAACAATACCAAGCAATGAGTAAGTGTGAATTGCTGGTATTTAAGGCTAATGCAGGAGAGCTTAAAGGGCCAGTGACATGGAAACAATAAGTAGATGATAATAAGCGTGACAATGGCTTCGTCAAGTGGATGCACAGAGGTGGGCTAGTTATTCATGTAGCTCCACAAAAGCTAATCAGCCCACACAAAATATCACTACAAAGGGACAGCCAATAACAGTTTACCCTAATCCTCCTCTGCTATTCTGAAGAGCTGGATCACCAGGGCCATAGTTTTCCCTTGCACCATGACTGAGCACCATTTTGCTTCCACAGCATTATATTGTAATCTCACTGCTGAAACTGGATCATTACATGAACCATAAGCATTGCATCATTTTTTTATCCTATGATGTTTCTTCTGTTACATTTTTCTAAATTACTGGCATCTGCAGATGCTTATGAGGGGTTAATTATAGACAATACCCTGCATAGTTTTAACTTGCATATTCCTTAAAACTAATAAAGTTTAGACTTTCTGAGCCCATTAAATGACTTAACGCATAAACCATCTATTTAACTCTTGACAGAAGAAACTGTATAACATAGTATAGTATTTTGCAATTTTACATTAGAGACATGACGCCACGCTTTCCATCTAGCCAATGTGGGTCTTTTGATCATATTTCCAGTGGGCCTTTATTAATGGCCCATATGTAAAAAAATTGCAACTGATTTGTTGCTTTTTGCCTGCAACTGGGTTGCTGGACCCTTCTGGCCTATGTAAATTTTCCTTACATCTATAGTTTTATAATTGTCTCTGCCTCTATTCCTATTCCACGTGACAAGTCAAGACATCTGCTGGAGATGATTCCATTTGTTCTAAGATGGCCACAAAATGCCCTCCAAAATCAGGCAAGCTAGAAAAACCTCTGGTGGCCACTGGCCCTAAAGTTAGCAAATTTTTTTAAATCTCTTGAGAGCTCATTGACTTCTTCACAGGGCTACTAGATATCATGTGCTTCACATGCAGTGGTGGACCATACCTCATCAGATGTGGATGATAAAACATATGTAACACACGCAGATTTAGGATCACTTCCTTCCAACGCTGAGTTTAACTCTTTCTTGTCTCAAGTTAATATGCATGTTTATTAACACATTGTTAAACACATTCAAACGAGAAGGATATCCCCTCACTAATATACAAGGATTCCCAAACACAAAAAACTAAGAGCAGTACTACACTACAATACTATATTCTCCCTGGAGCTCTAGGGAGAATATAGTATTATAAAAGTCCTCTACAGAGCATTGGCAAGAAACTGATTGGAACTAGTGCATGAGTCTCCTAGCAACCGCTTAGAAAGACGAAGCTCCTCTTTTGACTTTAGAGACCATAGCCCCCTTGTGGGGCTGTTAATGAATAAATACAAAAATAAAAAAAAGGTTAAATAACTTTAAAATGATGAATAATACATATTGCACTGATTTCTATTATTTATTATAACCCACTACTTTGCACTTAATATTAAACTAGTGAAAAAATGTTATGGGGCTAACAATGCATATTAACAGACAAATATAGTTATATATTGGTTATTTAATATGTGATTTTTACATGGAAATATTTAGGGTATGTTAATTATTTGGTTTTGGAAAAAAAATATTCAATTACTGTAAACTGGGTGCTAAGCAGTCACAGCAGGCTATTGTTTAGGAGTCATCATTATGCACCTAGCATCACATAGCAAGTGAGAATATTACATTATCTCTATATATTTGGTCACACTACATCATTTATAATTAATTGATTATTTATTTATTTTGTTAGTTGCTATGAAAAGCTGTCAGAATTGTGAACACAAGAGTGCATTATTTGTAAGAACAGAAACAAACATGTAATTTGCTTAAAGGGACAGTCTAGTCAGAATTAAACTTTCAAGATTCAGATAGGGCATGCAATTTTAAATAACTTTTATCATCTCTTTGCTTTGTTCTCTTAGTATTCTTTGTTGAGAGCTAAACCTAGGTAAGCTCATTTGCCAATTTCTAAACCCTTTTTAGGGTCATTTTGACAGGTTTTCACAGTTAGACAGCGATAATTCATGTGTGCCATATAGATAACATTGTGCTCACTCCCATGGAGTTATTTATGAGTCAGCACTGATTGGTTAAACTGTAAGTCTGTGAAAAGAACTGAGATAAGGGGCAGTCTGCAGAGGCTTAGACACAAGGTAATCACAGAGGTAAAAAGTGTATTCAAATAACAGTGTTCTATTATGCAAAACTAAGGAATGAGTAATAAAGGGCTTAGCTGTCTTTTTAAACAATAAACATTCTGGAGTAGACTGTACCTTTTAACTCTAATATCTGTCTTTGTTTTCTATCTCTCTCTTCTCTTTCCTCCCTCTCTTCATTTTATTATGCAATGCCAAATCAGTCTACTAAATTAGCCATACATTTGAGTTATTATTCTCTTGCTGGGTTTTCTCTTTATATTTTTTCCCTTTTTTTCTTGTGAGATAAATTATTAACTAGATCAGTGGTTCTCAACCTAAGTGACCTCAAGGCCCGGTAAGTTTTAACCGGACCTGTCCAGGGCCCGGTAAGCATCGGGAGTGGGTATATATATATATATATATATATAAATAAATCTATATCTATGTATAAATATATATATATTATATATATATTTATAAATCTATATCTATCTATCTATCTATCTATCTATCTATATATATATATATATATATATATATACATACATATACATACATACAAACACAGTATATGTATGGTTTACAGTTGTTTAATTATGTAATAATTAATGGGTGTCAGTGGGATCTATAAATATCCCACTGACACCAATGAATTATCATAAAATTAACCCACTGTAAACTATATATATATATATATATATATATATATATATTGTATATGGATCCCACTGACACCACTGAATTATCATATAATTATAATATACATATTACAGTGGGTTAATTATGTGCTAATTCATTGGTGTCAGTGGGATTCATATATATATACAGTTTACACATACACATTGGTGCCAATGGGATCTATATATATATATATATAAATATATATATATATATATATATATATATATATATATATAAAAAACAGTACACATACACATTGTTGTCAGTGGGTTTTATATATATATATATATATATATATATATTGTACACATACACATTGGTGTCCAGTGGCCGCCCTAAATATACATGTTAGTGTCAGTGGCCATATTTATTTGTCATTGGTGACAGTGGACTTCCTTACCTGTGAGCTGATCTGCTCTGCACGCCGCCCGCCACTCGCCGCTACTCACAGTGTGCCGCTACCCGTTCACACTGCGCATACAGACATGCGCAGTGGTGCATACAAACATGCGCAGTGGCACTCTAACAGGCCCGTCCGACATTTTGGACATGTGTAAAGACGGGCCTGTCAGAGCGAGTGTCTGGAGGCTATGTCGGGTCCCGGCCCACCAACAGGGCCGTCGCGGCCCAGTAGTGGGCCACGGCCCGGCTGTTGAGAAACACTGAACTAGATAAATATTGGTAAAGGCACAATATATGAATAATATAATATTATCTTATTTTGATTTATGTTAATTTGAATGTTATTGTATTGTTTTTTATTTCAATAACATAAATTTAAAAAAAAAAAAAGTAATCTCATAGTAGTCTGAGGTATTATGCATCTATATCTACATTATGTTGATATAAATCACACTCTTTCCATTCATAACCCTATAGTTTATTCCCTGTCCCCAGGTGAAATCATTTTCTTTGATAAATCCACTCCCAGATAAATGTTTGAATGTTACTATGACCCCTTATTTCTAAAGGATTAACTCAGTCTTAGGGATGGGCGAATGTGTGTATATTCGAATTCGAATGTTAGAACCAATGTTATTGTAGAAATTCAATTTATATAATCGAATGTTGATAAGAATGAATATTCTCAAAAATTCTATAATCGAATGCTATTTACAGTTTTCGAATGTCACTTTCGAATTCGAATATTCATAATAAGATCGAATGTCCACATTCGAAATTTCGAATGTAACATTCGATGTAACAAATACTATTCAGAAGTTCAATAGTTCATGTGGTAGGGAATTTAGTAAATTGATACATAATAGATACAAATATATCAATTTAAATGTTTCTATTTCAAATATTGCATAATTCGAATATTACATTTGAAGAAGGATTAGAAATACTATTACATATATATAAATTCAAATTTTTCAAATTTGAATATTTCATAATTTGAATATTACATTTAAATAAAGCATTAGAAATATATATAAATTCTAATTTTTCGAATTCGAATATTGCATCATTCGAATACATAAAACAAAATGTTAGAATGTTGTACAAACATTCGAAATTCTAAAAGAACGAACAAATGTGTTAAAATTTGTTTCATTTTTTGAATGTTGCGAAACATTCACCCATCCCTACTAAGTCATATGGATGACATTGTCAAATTTCATAGTCGTTTATCAGAATGAGTACAGATTTTGACATGGCCTTTGAAAATGACTTTCATTTCTGACTATCATAAATCAAACCCACAAGTCGAAGTCATTTGGTTTTTGAATACTGCAGTGTGACGAGTAGTTACAATGAGGCCGAATTATTAAAGGTCTTGCGGACCTGATCCGACAGTGCGGATCAGGTCTGCAAGACCTCGCTGAATGCGGAGAGCAATACGCTCTATGTATTCAGCATTGCACCAGCAGCTTACTAGAGCTGCTGGTGCAACGCCGCCCCCTGCAGACTCGCAGCCAATGGGCCGCCAGCAGGGAGGTGTCAATCAACCCGATCGTACACGATCGGGTTGAATTGCGGCGATTCCTGTCCGCCTCATCAGAGCAGACGGACAGAGTTATGGAGCAGCGGTCTTTAAACCGCTGCTCCATAACTTGTGTTTCTGGCGAGTCTTAAGACTCGCCAGAAACATGTATCCTCAAGCTCCGTACGGAGATTGATAAATGGGCCTCAATGAATTTAATTTCTGTCATAAATCAGTCATAATTCAGTCACATTGCATCTGCTAACTGGCATGCCCAACTCGAGCATTAACTGTGCTAGAAGTAAGTTTTTTGGCACGTCGGACTGCACTCGTATTACAAGTTGAAAGTAAACTGTTTTTGCTTGTGTGTTAACCCAACATGGGTATAAAGCCAAACTTAAAATATTGCGCACGTGATAACGTATTGCCCCATAGATAGTCAATCGAGCAAAAAGTGCCAAAAAACACGATTGCATATTCTCAAGTGTTCTAACCCAACATGAAAATATAAATAGTTCACTCTTCAATGTTCTTCACATAGCAGAATATTTTCTATTTATTCATAAATACATGTTTCTACATATATCTGATGGATATTTTGGTAAAATAAATACAGTTGTAATCAAAATTATTCAACCCCCATTGAAAATCAGCAAACTCAACACAATGGATACTTCAAATGGTTTCCACAAATTCAACTGAAAATGCAACTTTTAATTAATTCTGAAGTATCAAAATTATTCAACCCCTTCATGGAAAGCATCTTTAGTATTTAGTAGAGCACCCTTTTGCTGTTATGACCTGCTGCTAACAAGATGCATAGCCAGGCACCAGCATCTGGCAGCATTCCTGAGGAACCTTAGCCCATTCCTCATAAGCAATGGCCTCCAGTTCAGTAATATTCTTAGGTTTGGATGCTGCAACCGCATTCTTCAATTCGAAAAAAACAAAGTAGGCATGTCTGGACTACTACCTATGAGCTCATAGCCAACTCTAAAGGGTATACTGCGATCTCCCTCACGCAGTTAGAAACTATGTATGTAAAAGATGGGGGATAGAGTGGCGCTCTTGGCCGAGCTCGGGTGATATGTATATATGTGTCTCAAGTGGATATATAATCAGTGCACCTTTTAGTAGGGTAAAGTATAGGTTTTCAAATTCATGAGAGAAACAGTGGTAATTGATATCGATCCCTTAAGAAAATAAAAGTATGGTATCAGAATAACAATGATAAAATGAATAAATAGTACAAATATTTTAATAAAATACACATCAAATAGTCATATATGTTAATAATCTGACAATAGTATACAAATCAAAATAATATACAAATGGAAAAAAAACTTATTTAAAAATAATAGGATGTGGCCACATTCTTAAAAACCTAAAAATACAAATCAAAAGCGTAATAGCTATTCTGCAATTCCCACCAGAGATTTTGTATGGGGTTTAAATCTGGGGAATGTGATGGCCACTGTAGAGTCTTCCAGGACTTTTTCTGCAACCAAGTCTTGGTGGAATTTAAGGTATTCTTGGGATCATTGACCTGTTGAAAGGTCCAATGACACCTAAGCTTAAGCTTCCTCGCAGATGGCATGACAATTTCTCCTAGGATTTCCTAGGCTCTCTGTATTCAGCATTGCACCAGCAGCTCACAAGAGCCACCCCCTGCAGACTTGTGGCCAATGGGCCGCCAGCAGGGAGGTGTCAATCAACCCGATCGCACTCGATCGGGTTGAATTGTGGCGATTCCTGTCCATCTGCTCAGAGCAGGAGACCAGGGTTATGGAGCAGCAGTCTTTAGTCTGAAGACTCGCCAGAAACACGGGCCCACAAGCTCCATACGGAGCTTGATAAATGGGCCTCTATATGTGGAGCATGGTATATTTATATATATACACACATATTATACACATACACACACACATGCATACATATACACATGCATACATACACACAAATGCATACATATAAACACACATACACATACACACACACACACACACACACACAAACACACATACATACATACACACAAATGCATACATATAAACACACATACACACACACACACACATTCACACACACATGCACACACACACACAAACACACATACATACATACACACACACAAATGCATACATATAAACACACATACACATACACACACACACACACATTCACACGCACACACACACACATACACACACATACATGACAACAAAACAATTCAGACAGCAGATACAATACATATATAAACTAATCTACTTAATTCTATTAACCTATTTATTCTCTTGGTATCTTAAAAACATTTCCCTCCTGAACTCTGGTAAAATTATGTAAAAGTATGGAGGTGCTAGCTTGGTTATGCTTTTTTAGTGATATTTGACTAGCAGTCAACTTGCACACCCAAATTACCAAGAAAGAAGATATAAAGGTGGTAACAGTAAATTTGAGGACTTTTTTTAACTTTACACTCCTGTAACAGTGAATCATAATGGAGGTGCTTGGTTATGTTTTATTCAGGATATGATTTGACCTACAGTCAACGTGCACTGCACACACAAATTACAAACAACATGATATAATGTTGGTACAGTAAATTTCAGTAACAGTCAGTAAATTTGGGGATTTTTTTTTTTTTTACCTTATTAAACACTGACTCTCCTGAAACCCCACTGCCCAGATTCAGACCTTCTCTATCTTCTGACTTCAGAACATGGACATTCTTTCTGTGCCACTACCAGACTGTAACAGCCAGTGCTGCTCCTTCCCCCACGCTAGTTCTGCACACACTCCGAGTCCACACAGCACCGGCTGGCTAGCTCCTCCCTCTTCCTCTCCAGTGAGTCTCCAGTCCTCTGGTCATGTTCCTTGTGCTGAGAAGGAACGTGAGTGACGTGACCTGGCTGTAACTGTTCTGGAGGAGGAGCAAAGGTGCGCCAGCATGCATGGGGGATTGAAGTGTCGCGTGGTGCTGCGTGTAGAGCCGGCATTAGGCACGTGTTGTGGGGGTTCCTTCCAAGTGTGAATAAGGGTCGGGGGGGGGGGGCGAGCTGCCACTGCGCAGTTACCCTCAGCCATCATCTCACTCAAAATAAAAAAACGGCCCAGAGTAAAAAACAAGCAAAATGTAAAAAATATGTCACACTGTTGTCAATCTGCCGTGGCACACCTGAGGGTTTCTCATGACACACTAGTGTGCCGCGGCACACTGATTTAAAAACACTGTTCTAGGCGCATTCAGTGCCTTTGCTATCTTTTTGTATCCTGTTTCTTATTTGTGAAGGGTGATGATCTCTTCTCTTAACTTTTTGGACCATTCTTTTTACTTAGCCATATTTCAGTGAGACATGACACTCAACAAACCCCTAGCCAGGTCAGGTATTTCATGTGTTCTAGCTCAAGCACACCTGGTGCAACTAATGAAGCCCTTGATTAGTTGCACCAGGTGTGCTGAGGCGACACCTGTTTTGCATATTTGTGCTGTTGTGAGGGATTCTATTCAGGGGTTGAATAATTTTAAGACTGCAGAATTCATTAATAGTTGCATTTTCAGTTTAATTTGGGGAAACCACTTGAAGCAATCATTGTGTTGAACTATTTCAATTGCTTTCCTTTGATTTTTTCATTGCAAACAGCTGAAAATATGTAAATTTTGACAATAAACCTGATTTTCAATGGGGGCTGAATAATTTTGATTACAACTGTATATATACCTATATATATATATATATATATATATATATATATATATATATATATATATACACTATATACCCAAACACTATATATGTAATCCAAAAATAAAATGTTTCATTTACTGTTGGTGCATGGTGTGTTTTCCTATCATTACCCAGGTGAAGCCCATTGTATGATTTTATTAGCTTTATCCAGAAGCGTTTGAGTAATCCTAGGATTACCCAGGTAAATCCCAAAATATGATTTTATTTTGGGCTTTACCCACAGCCACTGGGTAATCCTAGGATTACCCGGATTTCTGACTTTACTCGTAACATATATATGTGTACATATGTATTCATGTGATTATGTGTGTATATGTCTGTAAATACATATATATGTGTACATATGTATTCATGTGATTATGTGTGTATATGTCTGTAAATACATATATATATGTGTACATATGTATTCATGTGATTATGTGTGTATATGTCTGTAAATACATATATATGTGTACATATGTATTCATGTGATTATGTGTGTATATGTCTGTAAACACATATATATGTGTACATATGTATTCATGTGATTATGTGTGTATATGTCTATAAATACATATATATGTGTACATATGTATTCATGTGATTATGTGTGTATATGTCTGTAAACACATATATATGTGTACATATGTATTCATGGGATTATGTGTGTATATGTCTGTAAATACATATATACGTGTACATATGTATTCATGTGATTATGTGTGTATTTGTCTGTAAATACATATATATGTGTACATATGTATTCATGTGATTATGTGTGTATATGTCTGTAAATACATATATATGTGTACATATGTATTCATGTGATTATGTGTGTATTTGTCTGTAAATACATATATATGTGTACACATGTATTCATGTGATTATGTGAGTATATGTCTGTAAATACATATATATGTGTACATATGCATTCATGTGATTATGTGTGTATATGTCTGTAAATACATATATACATATACAAATACTTAAAAACATTATATGCTTATTTATCTTTTTCTCTTCTCTATGTAATTTGATGATATAAATTGTTGAAGGATATGCACCAATAGCCTTATATAGGCCGTTAAACACAAAGAAATCCCTAGGTTTTTTAAAAAACGTAGTGAACCCATGGGCTGTGCGCATGTACGAGTATTACTTTTACAACTATATGTTCCACACAGCTTTATTTACACAATCTCTTTTATTGCCTGTTTTTTTAATCAATCCCTAATTGTCCTCAACAGAAAAGATAAATATGGGAAAACAAGTTAAAACATGGCAGCACCCATTAGTTTATAGAAACTCGTGCAATTTTGAAAACCAACAATTTTCAGAGTTGAATTACATTACAGTTTTTTTTTTTTTTTTAAAGGGACATGAAACCCAAAATGTTATATTATCAAATTTTCTTCATTCTCTTGGTATCTTTTTGTGGTAAAACGTATGCTTATGTAGTAGCGTACACGTGTCCGGAGCACTATATGGTAGCAGTTTTGCTAGTAAGTTATTAATTTGCAAAAGCACTAAATGAAAGCACTATTTCCTGCCAAGTAGTTCTCCCCTTACCTAGGTATCTCTTCAACACAGAATGGGAACAAAGCAAATTTGATATCAGAAGTAAATTGGAAACTTTTAAAAATTGTATGCTCTGCCCGAATAACAAACAAAAAGTTTACTACTCATTATTAAAGGGGCCAAATTTGTAATAATAGATACAGCACCAAAGGGTGAGTGCTCGTGAAAACCAGGGGACAATACGCCAAATCCCAAAACAACAACTTGTATAGAATGGACGGTCCACAGCACTAAGTAAAATGTTCACTTTATTTTGAGCAACAGTTTTACACGAAGTAAAAGTGCCGTTTCGGAGTTACCTCCTTAATCATACAAATTGCACAATTTTTTTACATACAGCTTATTTTTTTTTTTCATGATTAAGCTAGATCATACAATTTTAAACAACTTTCCAATTTACTCTTGCACTTCATTCTCTCGGTCTCCTTTACTGAAGGAGCAGAATTGTACTTCTGGGAGCTATCTGAAAGCCAATGACAAAAGGAGTTTATGTGCAGCCACCAATCACCAGATTCTGAGCCTACCTAGGTATACTTTTCAACAAAGGATACAAAGAAAACGGAAAACAAAATAGACAATAGAAATAAATTGGAAACTTATTTATAATTGCATTCTGTATCTGAATCATGAAAGATAAAAACTGGGTTTCATGTCACTTTAGTCATTTTATATTTACAATCCCATATTGTTTAATATCCCTTTAAAATGGATTAAGAAGCAAACAAAAATAAAGAAAACAGATAAAAACAGAACAAAAGAAGAAAGCTGTTGACACGTTTAACTCCACTGTTATTTACCATTGACCTGAACATTAAAGGTTTGTTTGAATAAAAAACAATCATTTGAAATGACAGCATTCACTGATAAGGTAAAGTCATTTTTATAAAATTAATTTTAAAAAGATTAGGGAATATATATTACTGGCTCATCATTGTTTTCAAAAATGCAATTTCATAATCACTACAACACTACAATACTACTGAACAAAAAATAATACATGTAAGATGATATTTAGGGCTCGGTTTATCAAGCTACAGCGGACAGGGGCAGACATATGAGCCTCTGTCCACTGCAGCTCGCCTCTGGTAGACAGAATTCTGCTGGCGTAATTTTACATTGCAATTGAGCGCTATTTTGCGCTTGAATGACTGTGCGTGGGCAGGAGCTGTCAAACTACCCGGTCGGATGAGTTCTGCTTAATAGAACCTGCAATTGTAGATGGGTGAAGGGCTTGATAAATCGAGCCCTTAAAAGAGCATTAATAACATTTTAGTCTCCACGTGTCTGCCCCCCCCTACAAAAAACAAAATACTACTGCAGTTGGAAATCCCACTGTTCTAGTTAGACAAGCAGGAATTCTTTGCACTACTGTAGGTTCTCCATGAAATAGGTAAAGTTAATAAGGAAACTTCCTGCACCAACCTCTGACTTCTTTACTGACTCTGATGTGACAAAGAGTCTCTTTAGGGCCAGGGGTCTTATATGGTAGGGAGGAGGTGCTGAGCCAAGGGTCTGAAGGGTTATGTGGCAGTGAAGGTATCACAGCATTTGGTTTGATGTGGCAAATATGACTTGCAGGAGGGCCTGGTGTGACAGAGAAGTCTGCAGGGTCAGGGACCTGGTATGAAAAAGACAGTTAGCAGGGCCAGGGATATTATTAGGCAAACTGAAATGCAGGGTCAGGTGTCTGGTATGACAGAGAAGTCTGTAAACTGTGGGGTATCATTTGTCAGAATAGGGCTATTGAGCCAAATGTCTGAACTTAACATCTGCAAGGGACTATAGAGCCACCTGTAATACATAGGTAGTATTCATTATTTCCATATCTTCTCTGTCTTTTATAGGCTATACCTATCACTAGTTTATGATCCTGTTTTAATCTTTTCAAGGCAATGTGTTGTTGAAACTATTAAAGGGACAGTTCACCCAAAAATGTTCTCCCCTTTAAATTATTCCCAGTGATCCTTTTAATCTGCTAGAGTGTATTAAATTGGTTACAAGTAGCTCCTTTACTCCTATTTCAGCATTTGAAATAGCTGGTTTAGCCTGTGGTATCGCCACCTATACTGAACAAATTAATACTGGAGTATAGGCTATTGAATAGCCTAAGTATACACAGCCAGCTGAGGAGATTATACTTTCAGTGGGATGAAGGATAGTTAAGTAATAAAATGATCATTTTCCATTGTTCTCTCTATGTATTGAGCTTTGGTGTTCCAGCCAAATAAAAGATAAGGAAGCACGTCTGTTTACACAAACTTAGATCATAATGAGATCTGATATCACCTTTAAGTTCAACCCATTGTAATAGGCTGTGGTTTCAAAGCACAAAATCAGCTACTTCATATACACAAATAAGCATGAAAATGGAATTTCTAAAATATTTTATACTCTGCAGTTGGTATAACAAGTCATTTAAAATTACATTAATGGAAAAACAATTTTACAGTGTACTGTCCCTTTAAAGACTAGAACTTTCTAAATAAAAGTCATGGACGCAAAAATCTAATTTACCTGACCTTCACTTAACTGAGTGAGCCGGAAATTTTAAGTTTTGCTAAAAGATACTCTGTTCCCTCTGCTCATTAAATAGAAAAAGCTATTTTAGTTTTCTAATGTATAATCAAATCACAAAAATGAGCAGACTCTTGATCTATCATAGATACAGGTTATATGTGTAAAAAACATAATTTATGTAAGAACTTACCTGATAAATTCATTTCTTTCATATTAGCAAGAGTCCATGAGCTAGTGACGTATGGGATATACATTCCTACCAGGAGGGGCAAAGTTTCCCAAACCTTAAAATGCCTATAAATACACCCCTCACCACACCCACAATTCAGTTTAACGAATAGCCAAGAAGTGGGGTGATAAGAAAAAAGTGCGAAAGCATATAAAACAAGGAATTGGAATAATTGTGCTTTATACAAAATCATAACCACCACAAAAAAAGGGCGGGCCTCATGGACTCTTGCTAATATGAAAGAAATGAATTTATCAGGTAAGTTCTTACATAAATTATGTTTTCTTTCATGTAATTAGCAAGAGTCCATGAGCTAGTGACGTATGGGATAATGACTACCCAAGAAGTGGATCTTTCCACACAAGAGTCACTAGAGAGGGAGGGATAAAATAAAGACAGCCAATTCCTGCTGAAAATAATCCACACCCAAAATAAAGTTTAATGAAAAACATAAGCAGAAGATTCAAACTGAAACCGCTGCCTGAAGTACTTTTCTACCAAAAACTGCTTCAGAAGAAGAAAATACATCAAAATGGTAGAATTTAGTAAAAGTATGCAAAGAGGACCAAGTCGCTGCTTTGCAGATCTGGTCAACCGAAGCTTCATTCCTAAACGCCCAGGAAGTAGAAACTGACCTAGTAGAATGAGCTGTAATTCTCTGAGGCGGAGTTTTACCCGACTCAACATAGGCAAGATGAATTAAAGATTTCAACCAAGATGCCAAAGAAATGGCAGAAGCTTTCTGGCCTTTTCTAGAACCGGAAAAAATAACAAATAGACTAGAAGTCTTACGAAAAGATTTCGTAGCTTCAACATAATATTTCAAAGCTCTAACAACATCCAAAGAATGCAACGATTTCTCCTTAGAATTCTTAGGATTAGGACATAATGAAGGAACCACAATTTCTCTACTAATGTTGTTGGAATTCACAACTTTAGGTAAAAATTCAAAAGAAGTTCGCAACACCGCCTTATCCTGATGAAAAATCAGAAAAGGAGACTCACAAGAAAGAGCAGATAATTCAGAAACTCTTCTGGCAGAAGAGATGGCCAAAAGGAACAAAAAACTTTCCAAGAAAGTAATTTAATATCCAATGAATGCATAGGTTCAAATGGAGGAGCTTGAAGAGCCCCCAGAACCAAATTCAAACTCCAAGGAGGAGAAATTGACTTAATGACAGGCTTTATACGAACCAAAGCTTGTACAAAACAATGAATATCAAGAAGAATAGCAATCTTTCTGTGAAAAAGAACAGAAAGAGCAGAGATTTGACCTTTCAAGGAACTTGCGGACAAACCCTTATCTAAACCATCCTGAAGAATACTGTAATATTCTCGGTATTCTAAAAGAATGCCAAGAAAAATGATGAGAAAGACACCAAGAAATATAAGTCTTCCAGACTCTATAATATATCTCTCTGGATACAGATGTACGAGCCTGTAACATAGTATTAATCACAGAGTCAGAGAAACCTCTTTGACAAAGAATCAAGCGTTCAATCGCCATACCTTTAAATTTAAGGATTTCAGATCCTGATGGAAAAAAAGGACCTTGAGACAAAAGGTCTGGTCTTAACGGAAGAGTCCACGGTTGGCAAGAGGCCATCCGGACAAGATCCGCATACCAAAACCTGTAAGGCCATGCCGGAGCTACCAGCAGAACAAACGAGCATTCCTTCAGAATCTTGGAGGTTACTCTTGGAAGAAGAACTAGAGGCGGAAAGATATAGGGAGGATGATACTTCCAAGGAAGTGATAATGCATCCACTGCCTCCGCCTGAGGATCCCGGGATCTGGACAGATACCTGGGAAGTTTCTTGTTTAGATGAGAAGCCATCAGATCTATTTCTGGAAGTTCCTACATTTGAACAATCTGAAGAAATACCTCTGGGTGAAGAGACCATTCGCCCGGATGCAACGTTTGACGACTGAGATAATCCGCTTTCCAATTGTCCATACCTGGGATATGAACCGCAGAGATTAGACAGGAGCTGGATTCCGCCCAAACCAAAATTCGAGATACTTCTTTCATAGCCAGAGGACTGTGAGTCCCTCCTTGATGATTGATGTATGCCACAGTTGTGACATTGTCTATCTGAAAACAAATGAACAACTCTCTCTTCAGAAGAGGCCAAGACTGAAGAGCTCTGAAAATTGCACGGAGTTCCAAAATATTGATCGGAAATCTCACCTCCTGAGATTCCCAAACCCCTTGTGCCGTCAGATACCCCCACACAGCTCCCCAACCTGTAAGACTTGCATCTGTTGAGATTATAGTCCAGGTCGGAAGAACAAAGAAGCCCCCTGAACTAAACGATGGTGATCTGTCCACCATGTCAGAGAGTGTTGTAAAATCGGTTTAAAGATATTAATTGAGATATCTTTGAGTAATCCCTGCACCATTGGTTCAGCATACAGAGCTGAAGAGGTCGCATGTGAAAACGAGCAAAGGAGATCGCATCTGATGCGGCAGTCCTAAGACCCAACATTTCCATGCATAAGGCTACCAAAGGGAATGATTGTGACTGAAGGTTTTGACAAGCTGATATCAATGTTAAACTTCTCTTGTCTGACAAGGACAGAGTCATAGACACTGAATTTATCTAGAAACCTAAAAAGGTTACCCTTGTCTGAGGAATCAATGAACTGATTGGTAAATTGATCCTCCAACCATGAACTTGAAGAAACAACACAAGTCGATTCGTATGAGATTCTTCGAAAATGAGAAGACTGAGCAAATACCAAGATATCGTCCAAATAAGGAAATACCAAAACCCTATTCTCTGATTACAGAAAGAAGGGCACCGAGAACCTTTGAAAAAAATTCTTGGAACTGAGGCTAAGCCAAACGGTAGAGCCACAAAACTGGTAATGCTTGTCTAAAAAGAGAATCTCAGACACTAAAAGTGATCTGGATGAATCGGAATATGCAGATACACATCCTGTAAATCTATTGTAGACATATAATGCCCTTGCTAAACAAAAGGCAGGATAGTCCTACAGTAACCATCTTGAATGTTGGTATCCTAACATAATGATTCAATAATGATAGATCCGGAACTGGTCTGAAGGAATTGACCTTCTTTGGTACAATGAAGAGATAAAATAAGACCCCAGCCCCTGTTCCAGAACTGGAACTGGCATAAATACTCCAGCCAACTCTAGATCTGAAACACATTTCAGAAATGCTGAGCCTTTGCTGTGTTAACTGGGACACGGGAAAGAAAAGAATCTCTTAGCAGGAGGCCTTAACTTGAAGCCAATTCTGTACCTTTCTGAAACAATGTTTCTGAAACCAGAGATTAAGAACGGAATTGATCCAAATTTCTTTGAAGAAAACGTAATCTGCCCCATACCAGCTGAGCTGGAATAAGGGCCGCACCTTCATAGGTACTTAGGAGCTGGCTATAGGTTTCTATAAGGCTTGGATATATTCCAAACTGGAAATAGTTTCCAAACTGATACCGCTCCTGAGGATGAAGGATCAGGCTTTTGTTCCTTGTGAGGAAAGGAACGAAAATGATTATGTACCCTGGAAAGAAAGGGAAAGCAAAGTTGACTTAGAAGACATGTCAGCATTCCAAGTTTAATCCATAAAGCTATTCTAGCTAAAATAGCTAGAGACATATACCTGACATCAACTCTAATGATATCAAAAGATGGTATCACCAATAAAATTATTAGCATGTTATAGAATAAAAATAATGCTATAAAATTATGATCTGTTACTTGTTGCGCTAAAGCTTCTAACCAAAAAGTTGAAGCTGCAGCAACATCCGCTAAAAATATAGCAGGTCTAAGAAAATTACCTGAACATAAGTAAGCTTTTCTTAGAAAGGAATCAATTTTCCTATCTAAAGGATCCTTAAATGAAGTACTATCTGCCGTAGGAATAGTAGTACATTAGCAGGAGTAGAGACAGCCCCATAACCTTAGGGATTTTTGTCCCAAAAAACTCTAATCTGTCAGATGGCACAGGATATAATTTGCTTAAACGTCTAGAAGGAGTAAATAAATTACCCAAATTATTCCATTCCCTGGAAATTACTTCAGAAATAGCATCAGGGAGATAAAACACTTCTGGAATAACTACAGGAGATTTAAAAACCTTATTTAAACGTTTACATTTAGTATCAAGAGGACCAGAATCCTCTATTTCTAATGCAAATAACACTTCTTTAAGTAAAGAACGAATAAATTCCATCTTGAACAAATACAAAGATTTATCAGCATCAACCTCTGAGACAGAAACCTCAGAACCAGAAGAACCATTATCAGTATAAGAATGATGATGTTCATTTAAAAATTCATCTGAAAAAAAGAGAAGTTTTAAAAGACTTTTATGTATACTAGAAGGAAAAATAACAGACATAGCCTTCTTAATGGATTTAAAAAATAAAATCTCTTATGTTATCAGGAACACTCTGAAAATTAGATGTTGACGGAACAGCAACAGGTAATGTAACAGTACTAAAGGAAATTTTATCTGCATTAATAAGTTTGACATGACATGCAATACAAATAACAGCTGGAGAAACAGATACCAAAAGTTTATAGCAGATACACTTAGCTTGGTAGCTCCAGCATTGTGCAGTGATTTTCCTGAAGTATCTTCTGACTCAGTTGCAACGTGGAACATCTTGCAATATGTAAAAGAAAAAAACAACATATAAAGCAAAATTGATCAAATTCCTTAAATGACAGTTTCAGGAATGGAAAAAATGCCAAAGAACAAGCTTCTAGCAACCAGAAGCAATAAAAAATGAGACTTAAATAATGTGGAGACAAAAGTGACGCCCATATTTTTTCGCGCCAAATAAGACGCCCACATTATTTGGCGCCTAAATGCTTTTTGGCGCCAAAAATGACGCCACTTCCGGAACGCCGACATTTTTGGCGCAAAATAACGTCAAAGAATGACGCAACTTCCGGCGACACGTATGACGCCGGAAACGGAAATAGAATTTTTGCGCCAAAAAAGTCCGCGCCAAGAATGACGCAATAAAATGAAGCATTTTCAGCCCCCGCGAGCCTAACAGCCCACAGGGAAAAAGTCAAATTTTAAGGTAAAAAATTTTAAATTAAAATGCATTATCCCAAATATGAAACTGACTGTCTGAAAAATAAGGAAAGTTGAACATTCTGAGTCAAGGCAAATAAATGTTTGAATACATATATTTAGAACTTTATAAACAAAGTGCCCAACCATAGCTAGGAGTGTCACAGAAAATAAGACTTACTTACCCCAGGACACTCATCTACATATAGCAGATAGCCAAACCAGTACTGAAACGAGAATCAGCAGAGGTAATGGTATATATAAGAGTATATCGTCGATCTGAAAAGGGAGGTAAGAGATGAATCTCTACGACCGATAACAGAGAACCTATGAAATAGACCCCTTAGAAGGAGATCACTGCATTCAAATAGGCAATACTCTCCTCACATCCCTCTGACATTCACTGCACGCTGAGAGGAAAACCGGGCTCCAACTTGCTGCGGAGCGCATATCAACGTAGAATCTAGCACAAACTTACTTCACCACCTCCATCGGAGGCAAAGTTTGTAAAACTGAATTGTGGGTGTGGTGAGGGGTGTATTTATAGGCATTTTAAGGTTTGGGAAACTTTGCCCCTCCTGGTAGGAATGTATATCCCATACGTCACTAGCTCATGGACTCTTGCTAATTACATGAAAGAAAAATAAGCTCTCTATGAAAAGCATCTTCAGTAGAGATTTTATTGCTTTCACCATGCCCCCAAAAAATGAATTCTTTTATTAGCTCATCTAATTTTGTAACATCTAAATTTCGTATTTTAATGTACTGTATAAGATTTAGAGTAGCATTAAAACACCTATAAGCTTTTACTTCAATAAAAAGTTTTGAATATTTTTCATTGAGCTCAGAATTTATGTTTTTAGTTTTGAGTCATCATAGACACAGTTAAATGTGTTTACAAGCAAACTCTTTATAAACTAAAGTGATGGTAAACTCCCCTTTGTATAAATACTGTAGATCCGGAATTTTAGCAATATTTTAGATGGAATTTATTTATTCAGTTGTAATGAAGATACGCTTTAACTTAATTTTTAATGCAGAGGTGAAATTCAAATTCCATATGCTCCTGCCACCTACTTAAAAAAATTTTTTTTATGTGAGCTAATGGTTTGAATTTTTCTCCAATCGGCGCTCTAGACATACGGCATTCACATAATTTTTTTGTATTTTTTTTGTATCTAGAGCTCTTATTGGAAAACAGTTCAAACGGTTAGCTCACAAAAAAATTACTTTTAAATTGTGCGGCTGGAGCACAAGGTATTTGAATTTCAGCGCTATATTAAGGGCCTCATGTATTAAAATGCTGGCGGACAGCTTCTCAACTTGCGAAGCTGTCTGCCCGCTTTTGCTGCATACGGGCAGTGGATCTGTTTGTCAACTGGCTACAATGTATCATTACACACTTCGATGAGTGTGTAAATGCCTGCAAAGGGACTGTCAATCACCAAGAGTGAGCAAGCTCTCTGTGATTTCTCTTTGCCACCTCTGAAGTGGTGAAAAGTGTAAGAAGCAGTGGTCTAATGAGGGCTGATTCTTACATTGCTGGAAGCAAGCTCCCATGTGTGAACATGCCCCGCAAAGGCTCCGAAACAGCACTCGTTGCTTGATACATGGAGCCCTAAATGTATGCATCTTCATTACAACTGATGAATTAAACTCCATCTAAAATTTCACTAACCTTCTGGATCTGTTATATTTGGATTTGTCTTTGCACAAATTGAGGACATCAGGGGCGTATTATGGCCTAGGCCAACAAGGCCCGTGCTTAGGGCGGCAGATTTAGGAGAGCGGCAAGCACCATTCACTAAAGGCTTGCTTTATTATCCCAGGCACGCTTGCGCTGCGCAAATAGAAAGGACTGAAGAAACTGAGACGCATATTCAAGGTAAGTGTCCCCCACTGACACCAATGTCAGTCTTTCAAACAAATTAGTGGCTGCAGAAAGTCAGTTTATGCAACATCACCATGCCAATCGGCACAGCGTGAGAAATGTAGCCGGTCTCAGATCAGTCAGTGTACTGTAATCAAACTGGAAGCCGCAGCACCATAAGAAAAAAGTGAGTGGCTTTATGTAGAAGAAACAGGCTGTACTTGAATAAACTCTTCATTTTAACTTTATATAGTTTCTTCTTCCCTTTGCTGGAGGCGGGGCCGGGAGTCACTCATTTTTTTCTTATGGTGCTGCGGCTTCCAGTTTGATTACAGTACACTGACTGATCTGAGACCGGCTACATTTCTCGTGCTATGCCGATTGGCATGGTGATGTTGCATAAACTGCAGTGTCAGTACCAGTCCAGTAAGCAGAGAATGCTGAGGGGAAGAACTGCAGCAAGATAGGACCCTGCACCTGGTAATTGATAGATCCATACTAACTAAACTCCTGAGTGGAAAGTCTTCTTATACAAGCCAGATGTCTACCATCCAGGCAAGCTACTCTCCTGATAAGATGTGGCCCATGGGGCATATTTAAATACATATCCCTTACAGTACCTGCTACTACTTACATAAACATCTGTGGTTTATTTGTATACCGCACAGTTATTACTGTAAATCAATCAGTAAATATGGACTTTCTGCCTTAAAATGAATTTGTGCACTTAAAAGAGGCTTGCAGCATACTATATAAATATATAAATAAGTATGCTGCAAGCCTCTTTTTAGTGCACAAATCACTTTTAAGGCAGAAAGTCCATATGTACTGATTTACAGCAAGAAATTGACTGTGCAGTATACAAATAAACCACAGATATATTATATAGCCTTCCTCCATTTAAAACAAAAACAAAAACAGGGACATTGCATTTAACTAATGCTGCAGACACCTTTTTTTCTTTTTTGTTGTATCTCTTAATTAGTGATGTCGCTAAGTAAGTAATTAGTGATAGTTCCCGGCAAACATAGCATGGATGGCGAACATATGCGATGTTCGGTCCGCCCCTTATTCTTTATCATTGAGTAAACTTTGACCCTATACCTCACAGTCAGAAGACACATTACAGCCAATCAGCAGCAGACCCTCCCTCCCAGACCCTCACACCTCCTGGACAGCATCCATTTTAGATTCATTTGGAAGCTGCATTCTTAGTGAGAGGAGGGACAGTGTAGCTGCTGCTGATTTAATAGGGAAATTGATAGCTAGGCTAGTGTATTCAGTGTCCACTACAGTCCTGAAGGACTCATCTGATCTCTAGCCCTTTTTAGGGCTAGAACATGTCTGCTTTTTTTTTTTTCCTGTGTAATCTAATTCCAGTTGCCTGCCTGCCTGCCAGCGTGTATGTCAGGCTCACAACGTATACTGTGCCCACTTGCCCAGTGCCACCACTCATATCTGGTGTAACAGTAGTGTACATTTAAAAAAAACAACACTTTTTTGACTGTGAAATAATAGCAGACAGCTGCCAGTACCCAAGATGGCCGCCAATAAGGCAGATGGAGAGGGTTAGAGAGCTGTTTTGGGGGGATCAGGGAGGTTTGGGGCTAAGGGGGGATGCTACACCACAGCATATGTAAATATGCTAAAAAAAAACATTTTTAAAAAAATGTAAAAACCTTTTATTTTAGTACTGGCAGACTTTCTGCCAGTACTTAAGATGGCGGGGACAATTGTGGGGTGGGGGAGGGAAGGGAGCTGTTTGGGAGGGATCAAGGGGTCTGATGTGTCAGGTGGGAGGCTGATCTCTACACTAAAGCTAAAATTAACCCTGCAAGCTCCCTACAAACTACCTAATTAACCCCTTCACTGCTAGCCATAATACACGTGTGATGCGCAGCACCATTTAGCGGACTTCTAATTACCAGAAAGCAACGCCAAAGTCATATATGTCTGCTATTTCTGAACAAAGGGGATCCCAGAGAAGCATTTACAACCATTTGTGCCATAATTGCACAAGCTGTTTGTAAATAATTTCAGTGAGAAACCTAAAATTGCAAAAAAATTTAAGTTTTTTTTAAATTTGATCGCATTTGGCGGTGAAATGGTGGCATGAAATATACCAAATTGGCCTAGATCAATACTTTGTGTTGTCTACTACACTACACTTAAGCTAAAATTAACTCTACAAGCTGCCTACATGCTCCCTAATTAACCCCTTCACTGCTGGGCATAAAACACGTGTGATGCGCAGTGGCATTTAGCAGCCTTCTAATTACCAAAAAGCAACGCCAAAGCCATATAAGTCTGCTATTTCTGAACAAAGGGGATCCCAGAGAAGCATTTACAACCATTTATGCCATACTTACATAAGTTGTTTGTAAATAATTTCTGTGAGAAACCTAAAGTTTGTGAAAAAGTGAACAATTTTTTTTTATTTGATCACATTTGGCGGTGAAATGGTGGCATTAAATATACCAAAATGGGCCTAGATCAATACTTTGGGTTGTCTACTACACTACACTTAAGCTAAAATTAACTCTACAAGCTGCCTACATGCTCCCTAATTAACCCTTTCACTGCTGGGCATAAAACACGTGTGGTGAGCAGTGGCAATTAGCAGCCTTCTAATTACCAAAAAGCAACGCCAAAGCCATATAAGTCTGCTATTTCTGAACAAAGGGGATCCCAGAGAAGCATTTACAACCAATTATGCCATAATTGCATAAGTTGTTTGTAAATAATTTCTGTGAGAAACCTAAAGTTTGTGAAAAAGTGAACAATTTTTTTTTATTTGATCGCATTTGGCGGTGAAATTGTGGCATTAAATATACCAAAATGGGCCTAGATCAATACTTTGGGTTGTCTACTACACTACACTTAAGCTAAAATTAACTCTACAAGCTACCTACATGCTCCCTAATTAACCCCTTCACTGCTGGGCATAAAACATGTGTGGTGCGCAGTGGCATTTAGCAGCCTTCTAATTACCAAAAAGCAACGCCAAAGCCATATAAGTCTGCTATAATGGCATGTCTGGCACACAGTGTTGGGGCAAGGGTCCATCTGACCACTGATACCTGGCCTGCAAAGCATGGTCAGGGCAGGTATATCACCTACACTGCGCACTGTGAAGCGGGCGTAACCCTTACACTACCTGATCGATACAACATCATACCTGATGTTTTAAAGCACGTTATTCCAAACAATTTAGGAATGTTAGGTGATTTATGCCCTTTATGGATTAAAACCAGACTCTGCATCAACTATGTAATTTTCCATGGGAGTTTTGCCATGGATCCGCCTCCGGCATGCCACAGTCCAGGTGTTAGTCCCCTTGAAAAAACCTTTCCATCACTATTGTGGCCAGAAAGAGTCCCTGTGGGTTTTAAAATTCGCCTGCCTATTGAAGTCTATGGAGGTTCGCCCAGTTCGCCGGTTCGCAAACATTTGCGGAAGTTCGCATTCGCTGTTCACGAACCGAAATTTTTAGGTTCTCAACGTCACTACTCTTAATTAGTCATTAAAAATATGCTGTGTCCCTGGTTGTTTTATTTATTTATCTCTCCCTCCCTTCTCTATCTCCCTCCCTTCTCTACCTTGCTCCTTCCCTTCCTCCTCTCCCTCCCTTCCTCCTCTCTTCCCCCTCTCTCTCCCTCCTTTCCTCCTCTCTCTCCCTCCCTTCCTCCTCTCTCTCTGTCTCCCTCCCTTCCTCCTCTCCCTCACTCCCTTCCTCCTCTCCCTTCCTTCCTGCTCTCCCTTCCATCCTCCCTCCTCTCTCTCTCTCTCTCTCTCTCTCTCCCTCCCTTCCTCCTCTCCCTCCCTCACTCCCTTCCTCCTCTCCCTCCCTTACTCCTCTCCCTTCCATCCTCCCTCCTCTCCCTATCTCCCTCCTCTCCCTCCCTACCTTCTCTCCCTTCTCTCCCTCCCTTCCTTATCTCCCTCCCTTCCTTATCTCCTTCCCTTATCTTGCCCCCTTCCTTCTTTCCCTTTACATTTACGTTGTCTATAAATAAAATAAAAAAATAATAAATTTACACCTTGACCCAAAATGTATTAATGCAGAAAAGGGCCTAAAACCTGTGTGTTATTTTTAAAAAAAAGATAGAATGCCTTTACTACCTATTCCCCAGCTTTGCACAAAACATTGTTATATTAATATACTTCATAACCTTTAAACCTCTAAATCTCTGTCTGTTTCTAAGCCACTATAGACAGCCTCTTATCACATGCTTTTTTATTCGCTTTTCACAACAGGAGACCGCTAGTTCATGTGAGCTATACAGATAACATTGTGTTCACTCCCCGATTTGTGCAAAACACTAATTGGCTAAAATGCAAGTCAATGGATACAAATAAAAAATCATGTGATCAGCGGGCTGTCAGAAGAGGCTTAGGGGCATATTTATCAAAATGTAACATATCACATCCGCTGCACATCGATAAATGCTGACAGCATTACGCAGTTCTTGTGAACTGCTTGTGCAATACCGCCCCCTGCAGATTTGTGGCCAATCGGCCGCTAGCAGGTGGTGTCAAAATGAAAAAGTTTATAATGAAGCCATTATTAAAGGGACATTCAACAATTTGTATTGTTTAAAATGATAGATAACCCCTGTATTACCCATTCCTCAGTTTTGCATAACCAACATGGTTATATTAATATAATTTTAACCTCTGTGAGCCGACGGACAAGTTATGGAGCAGCGGAGCTTGATTATTCGGCCCCTTAGATACAAGATAATCACAGAGGTTAAAATTATATTACTATAAACATGTTGGTTATGCAAAACTGAGGAATGGGTAATACAGGGATTATCTATGATTTTAAACAATACAAATTGTTGAATGTCCCTTTAATAATGGCTTCATTATAAACTTTTTCATTTTGCAAAAACAACATAAATTAAGTTCACCCCCTTTAATATGCTATCATGTAATTAGAAAATAAAAATGAGAGAAAATAAATATAACTACTTTGATTTAAAACAGTAAATTTTAACAAAACAAGAATTTTTCGAAATGTACGTACTTATATATGCTTTTATTTTGTAAGTGAAAATCTTTTTATTTAAATTTGTATATACCGTATTTTTCGCTCCGTAAGACGCACTTTTCCCTCCCTCAAATTTAAGGGAAAATGTCTGTGCGTCTTATGGAGCGAATGCAGGCCCTGAACTTGCATATTTAGGCTATTTACCGTTAGCAGGGTTAACAGTGGCGATGGTGTCACATCCCCTAATTGGTTGCACTATCTTGCTGAGTTCCACTTCCTGCGCGCGGGGCACAGGTTATCTGTCACTGTCTGAGAAGTGAATGAGGAAGCGCTATAGGACGGTGCCGGAGCAGGGCAGAGCTTTGCAGCCGAGACTGGGGGCACCGGAAGCTGCTGTGTGAAGGCCCGGGGATCTGCTGCAGCTAGTGCTACTGTGGAGCAGAACTTATCCAGGTGAAGAACACTGGCAATAGGTGAGCCATATGCTGCCAAAAAATGCAGCACATAGTTTTACTGTTTGTGGACTGGAGGAGCAGGTGAATTTTTTTATATACCGGTATATACCAGTAAGAATTTAAATGTGGCCCTTAATGTTTTAAAAATTGGCATTGCGGGTTAGGGGTTTAGGGTTAGGGTTTAGGGTATTAGGGTTAGGGGTTTAGGGTTAGTGGTTTAGGGGTTTAGGGTTAGGGTTAGCCCCCTCCCTTTGGCACATCAGGCATCAGGAAATAGAAATTATATTATATATTTTTTTTATTGTTTTCCTCCTCTAAAAACTAGGTGCGTCTTGTGGTCAGGTGCGTCTTATGGAGCGAAAAATACGGTACATGATTTTAAGATTCAGAAAGTTTCAGATAATGGATATATAACGTTTAACACCCATAAAATGACATAAAATACTTTCTTCTAGATTGCGAGTTTTGCGTTATGAGCTGTGAGGTGCTAACGTGCAGTTTATTCTCACTGCTCACTTTCCTACAGCGCTGGTATTACGGGTTTTTACAAACCCTGCGTTAACAGGCAAGAATTGAGCGTAGAGCAAAATTGCGCTCCACACTGCACTCCAATACCAGCGCTGCTTAAGTCAGCGGTGAGCTGGTTGTACTTGCTCGTGCACGATTTCCCCATAGACATCAATGGGGAGAACCGGCTGAGAAAAAGTCTAACACCTGCAAAAAAGCAGCGTAAAACTCAGTAACGCAGCCCAATTGATTCCTATGGGGAAACTAAAGTTATGTTTACACCTAACACCCTAACATGAACCCAGAGTCAAAACACCCCTAATCTTACACTTATTAACCCCTAATCTGCCACCCCCGACATCGCAGACACCTACATTATATTTATTAACCCCTAATCTGCCACTCCAGACATCGCCGCCACCTACATTAAACTTATGAACCCCTAATCTGCTGCCCCCAGCATCGCCGACACCTACATTATATTTATTAACCCCTAATCTCCCTCCCCCAATGTTGCCGCAACCTACCTACATTTATTAACCCCTAATCTGCAGTCCCCAACGTCGCCGCCACTATTCTAAATTTATTAACCCCTAAACCTAAGTCTAACTCTAACCCTAACACCCCCTAACTTAAATATAATTTAAATAAATCTAAATAAAATTCCTAACATTAACTAAATTATTCATATTTAAATCTAAATACTTACCTATAAAATAAACCCTAAGCTAGCTACAATATAACTAATAGTTACTTTGTAGCTAGCTTAGGGTTTATTTTTATTTTACAGGCAAGTTTGTATTTATTTTAACTAGGTAGAATAGTTACTAAATAGTTATTAACTATTTAATAACTACCTAGCTAAAATCAATACAAGTTTACCTGAAAAATAAAATCTAACCTGAGTTACACTAACACCTAACCTTACACTACAATTAAATAAATTCTCTACATTAAATACAATTAAATAAATTAAATACAATTAGCTAAATTACCAAAAAAAACAAACACTAAATTACAGAAAATAAAAAACTAATTAGAAGATCTTTAAACTAATTACACCAAATCGAATAGCCCTATCAAAATAAAAAAAGCCCACCCAAAATAAAAAATAACCCTAGCCTAAGCTAAACTACCAATAGCCCTTAAAAGGGCCTTTTGCGGGGCATTGCCCCAAAGAAATCAGCTCTTTTACCTGTAAAAAAAAATACAAACAACCCCCCCCCCCAACAGTAAAACCCACCACCCACACAACCAACCCCCAAATAAAAGCCTAACTAAAAAAACCTTAGCTCCCCATTGCCCTGAAAAGGGCATTTGGATGGGCATTGCCCTTTAAAGGGCATTTAGCTCTATTGCTGCCCAAAGCCTTAACCTGAAAAATAAACCCACCCAATACACCTTTAAAAAATCCTAACACTAACCCCCGAAGATTCACTTACCGTGAGAAGTCTTCATCCAATCGGCAAGATGTCCTCAACGAAGCCGGCAGAAGTGGTCCTCCAGACGGGCAGAAGTGGACCTCCAAACGGGCAGAAGTCTTCATCCAGACGGCATCTTCTATCTTCATCCTTCCGACGCGGAGAGGCTCCATCTTCAAGACATCTGGCGAGGAGCATCCTCTTCAATCGACGGCTTCTTCGGAATGAATGTTTCTTTAAGTGATGTCATCCAAGATGGCGTCCCTTAGATTCCGATTGGCTGATAGAATTCTATCAGCCAATCGGAATTAAGGTAGAAAAAATCCTATTGGCTGATGCAATCAGCCAATAGGATTGAGCTGGCATTCTATTGGCTGTTCCAATCAGCCAATAGAATGCAAGTTCAATCCTACCTATTGGCTGATTGGATCAGCCAATAGGATTGAATTTCAATCCTACTGGCTGATTGCATCAGCCAATAGGATTTTTTCTACCTTAATTCCGAAATGAATGATAGAACTCTATTCTAGAATTCCGCTCCACGTCGGAAGGATGAAGATAGAAGATGCCGTCTGGATTAAGACTTCTGCCCGTCTGGAGGACCACTTCTTCCCATCTGGAGGACTTTGAGGACATCTTGCCGCTTGGATGAAGACTTCTCACGGTAAGTGAATCTTCAGTGGTTAGTGTTAGGATTTTTTAAGGGTGTATTGGGTGGGTTTTATTTTTAGGTTAGGGCTTTGGGCCGCAATAGAGCTAAATGCCCTTTTAAGGGCAATGCCCATCCAAATGCTCTTTTCAGGGCAATGGGGAGCTTAGGTTTTTTAGTTAGGTTTTTATTTGGGGGGTTGGTTGCGTGGATGGTGGGTTTTACTGTTGGGGGGGTTTTACAGGTAAAAGAGCTGATTTCTTTGGGGCAATGCCCCGCAAAAGGCCCTTTAAGGGCTATTGGTAGTTTAGGCTAGGGTTTTTTTTTATTTTGGGTGGGCTTTTTTTATTTTGATAGGGCTATTAGATTAGGTGTAATTAGTTTAAAGATCTTGTAATTTGTTTTTTATTTTCTGTAATTAAGTGGGGGGTTTTTTTTTTTTGGTAATTTAACTAATTTTATTTAATTTATTTAATTGTATTTAATGTAGGGAATTTATTTAATTGTAGTGTAGTGTTAGGTGTTAGTGTAACTTAGGTAAGGTTTTATTTTACAGATAAATTTGTATTTATTTTAGCTAGGTAGTTATTAAATAGTTAATAACTATTTAGTAACTATTCTACCTAGTTAAAATAAATACAAACTTGCCTGTAAAATAAAAATAAACCCTAAGCTAGATACAATGTAACAGTTATATTGTAGCTAGTTTATGGTTTATTTTATAGGTAAGTAGTTAGTTTTAAATAGGAATAATTTAGGTAATTATAGTAATTTTATTTAGATTTATTTAAATTATATTTAAGTTAGGGGGTGTTATGATTAGTGTTAGACTTAGGTTTAGGGGTTAATAAATTTAGAATAGTGGCGGCGATGTTGGGGACGGCAGATTAGGGGTTAATAAATATAATGTAGGTCTCGGCGATGTTAGGGATGGCAGATTAGGGGTTAATAATATTTAACTAGTGTTTGCGATGCTGGAGTGCGGCAGTTTAGGGGTTAATATATTTTTTATAGTGTTGGCAATGTCCGGTTCGGCAGATTAGGGGTTAAAACATTTATTTTAGTGTTTGCGTTGCGGGAGGGCCTCAGTTTAGGGGTTAATAGGTAGTTTATGGGTGTTAGTGTACTTTTTAGCACTTTAGTTAAGAGTTTTATGCTATGGCATTGTAGTGTAAAACTCTTAACTCTTAATGCGGTACCAGTCTTGACAGGAGAGGGTCTACCGCTCACTTTTTGTCAGAGGATACGCAATTTACATAAGTGGATTTGCGGTATTTACAAGTCTGGCCAAAAAAGTGAGCGGTACACCTGTACCTGCAAGACTCGTAATACCAGCGGGCGTTAAAAAGCAGCGTTAGGACCGGGCAACGCTGCTTTTTAAGCTTAACGCACAACTTGTAATCTAGCCGTTAGTGTTTGTCTATTTTTTGCAATGTTAGGTTTATTTAATATTTTCGTAGTGTTAAGATTTTTTAATTTTGTAACTTAGATTTTTTTATTTTTCGTTTATTTATTTTTTAAAATAGTTATATTAGGTTTATTTATAGTTTAAGGTTAAGTTTTTTTTATTTCTCAAGTAAGGTTTTTTTATTTAAAGGTAGTTATATTGTAACTTTAATTTAAAGTTAGGTGGGTGTTAGGTTTAGGGGTTAATAGTTTAATTTAGTGTGTCATGATATGGGGGCTGGCGGTTTATAGGTTAATTGGTTTATGTTATTATTTGCGATGCGGAGGGCCAGAGGTTTAGCAGTTAATAGGTTTATTTTAGTATTTGCGATGTGGGGTGCCGGCGGTTTAGGGGTTAATAGGATAATTTAGTGTTGGCGATGTGGGGCTTGGCAGTTTAAGGGAAATATGTTTATTTTAGTAGTAGTGATGTGGGGGGTCGGGGGTTTAGGGGTTAATACTTTAATTTAGTGTTGCAGATGGGGGTGGGCGGCGAATTAGGGGTTAATAGGTTTAATATAGTATTTGCGATGTGGGGGTTACAGTTTAGGGGTTAATAGGTAGTTTATGGATGTTAGTGTACTTTGTAACATTTTTGTTATGAGTTTTGTGACACATTTTTGCTTCACAAAATCCATAACTACTGTTCTTTGATCGCGGAATGGTTCATTACGGTAAAAGCTATAACGCTAGTGTAATAGCCTGACCGAACAACTTGTAATATTGGTGACCTTAAAATTCCATACTCAAAAGCCATTTTTTGAGTGCGGAATGGAGAGTTGCGTTATAGGCTAACCGGCTAGAGGTATAGCCGTACTGCCGCGACTTATAATATGGGATTGCCATTCTGCACGCAAAGGCCAATTTTTTAGCAGTATAGCCGTACCGCACAACTTGTAATTTTGCCCATTCTTTTTTTCTGCAGTCTTGCAAAAAATTAACTCAATAAGGGCTAGATTATGAGTGGTACTCTGTTTATCGCTCCCTCTTGCACACTAAGCTCGAAATTGTCTCTTTGCACGTGTCGAGTAGTATGCGTATTACAAGTTGAAAGTAAAAAAAATTCACCTGATGGCCGCCAAGAGCCAAAGTTGAAGAAAAGTTAGAATATCACAACAGTGTTAGCGATCTCCCCCATATACTTCAATGGAGCTAGAAAATCGGAAAAGAACCTAACACCCATACTTGTGCGCTAACCTGAATCACCAAAAGCCTTCTACTCTAATAACCCCTAAACCACCATATAGACCACCGCAACGTACCTCACTATACTATTAACCCCTAAACAGCCACACCCCTGCAGCACAAAGTACCCTCTACACTAATAAACCCTAAACAGCCACACCCCTGCAGCACAAGGTACCCTCTACACTAATAAACCCTAAACAGCCACACCCCCACACCGCAAAGTGCCCCTCTACATTATTAACCTCTAAACCACCACACCTGCACATCGCAAAGTACCCCTCTGCACTATCAACTCCAAAATCACCACAACCCCCATTGCAAAGTATCCACAAACCTCTAAACCCCCTAACCAGCTAACCCCTCTAACACCCCTAACAAGCTAACCCCCTTAACACCCCTAGCCTAACGCCAAAATACCCTAACATTACAATTTTTTATCTGAGTCATGAAACTTAAATTTTGTCTTTAGTGGCCCTTTAAGAACAGATATGTAACAGGGTTAGGCTTGTTAAGTATGCAATGTGAAAACCCAAATTTTCAGACATAAATTACAGGAAAATAGGACACAATAATTAATAAAAGTTTATTGCAAATTTGTTTTACTACACATAATTGTATTTGTTGTATTACAAACTAAATGCGTTTCATCAACCTTTAAGTTATTTTTACTATTTATATTAAATTATGTTGAGTCAGTGCATTTTTATCTTAGCTTTTATATTTTTTAAAGGCAACTTGTGAAAAAAAGGTATCTAAGCCTGAACCAAACATCACATTAATAGTCATATTCTATAAGCTGATTTTCTTAGAAATAACTTTTAATCAAATAAGTTAGTGCATAAAATATTTTGTCCCAAACTAAACACATGAACAAGGCATGTACGAAACAAACAATCTTTGCTTTAGGTGTTGGATGCAGTATCCAAGGTAACTGCCACTCTTCAACATATCTGACAGTAATACAGGCAAAAGAAGAAAAAAAAGACATTCCCAGGTGTGTTTCTGTCAGTCTGAGCACGTCACTTTAGTGAGGATGTTTGCAGAATGACCTCCTGGGTCCTTGTGTGATCGTCACATTCTTTAATGCATGGCTGTCTTTCTGTGTAAGAGTGATAACGAGCATACAGATAATCCTGACAGGCCTCGGTTTATCCGTCTGCCACTTCTGGCCTCTGCAAGCACAGACAGGAGGTATTCACTCAAACACACACCCTCTCTCTCTCTCTCTCTCTCTCTCTCTCTCTCGCTTCTTTGACTGACTACCACTAGTCTTACTGTAGTTTAATGGCTTTACAAAGAAAGCTTGAAAGAGGAGCTCTGCAATAACTGACTGTAGTCAGACAATGACCTAGCTCATCATGAACTTGGAAGGTCTTGAAATGATAGGTGTGCTAATCGTCATTGTTCTTATTGTGAAACTGTTGGAGCAGTTTGGACTTATTGAAGCCGGCTTGGAAGGTAAGATAGTCATTAATGTAATAACTTTTGAAACATTGTTTCTGCGTGCTTCTATTTAAAGGCTAATATATTTTCCTAAACAAATATTCTTACATACTACATATGAAAAAAATGATAATATTTGTTATATTTGAAAAACATAAAGCATTTTTTTAAACATAAAAACATTTTTATATTAATTGACATTACTTTAATTGTAGTTTGCATAGGAAATAAAAAAATTGTTATTTGTATATTTTATTTTGCTAACATCATTAATTTTTTAACATATCTGTGTAAAAATAAGGGATTAAGAAACAGCTACATATTTGATGTTTTTAATGTGCTGTAGGCTTACTGCACTCTAATCTCAGATTCACTTAGATAAAAAGCCAGCTTCTCTTTCATTAGTTTCGACTAGGAATGTTTATTGTGATCATCTAATGTCTGGTCTGCTGTGTAGTTTTATTAAATCTGATGCTTGAAAGATACTTCTGTATATGATCTAACCACAAGCACAGATCTGTTTTACCTTCAAATGTACATATAAATATTCAAATCTTTTATAAACTTTGTATAGATACCAGAATTTAAATATTAATATATTTTTGTTATTAGTTTTTAGTCTGATTTTCTATGTATATGTGCGTGTATGTATCTGTATGTGTATATCTGTGTGTATATAATTTTATTACACACAGTGTAAAACAAATGAAAATCTTTATAATGTGATATGCATAGATATGTTGAAGCAAGTCATGAATTGTTAGTAATGCAAAATTAAGTTTGCACAATAAAGTTTAATTATTATTAGTAGTATTTTAGGATACCCCTAGTTCAATTGAGTTTAAGATGACTTGGTACATATAAAATAAAAAACAAAGGAAATGATATGCAATATATTATTTATATTAATTGTAAAAAAAAATATCTAACATGTCTTAACAGTTTATAGGTTTAATTTTAGTTAAGCAGTTTGTAAGTATCTTTCATGAACTGTCTATAATTCTCCCAAGCAAAATTCTCCAGGCAGTTGCTTTGTTCAGACACACAAGCTATTACATTTACTCAGGAATTATAAGTTCACAGGTAAAATGCAGTAGAGAGCACATCAGTAATGTTGGGTTAAAGTATCTAATATATATAAATATATGTGTGTGTATATATATATATATATATATATATATATATTGGGGCATATTTACCAAAGTGCGAGCGGACATGATACGATGTAGCGTATCATGTCTACTGCACATTTATAATTGGCGACAGCATACTCTGTCGGCATTTATCATTGCACAAGCAGTACACCAGAACTGCTTGTGCAATACCGCCCCCTGCAGATTTGTGGGCAATCGGCCTCTATCAGGGGGTGTCATTCAACCTGATCATATTCGATTGGGTTGATTTCTGTCCGCCACCTCAGAACAGGCGGACACGTTATGGAGCAGCGGTCTTTAGAAACAAGGGGCATTAAGCTCAATTCAGAGCTTGATAATTCGGCCCCATAATGTAAAAATGTGTAGTATTCTGACATCTGGGAGCAATTTTTATTTGCTTACTGTATATGTGTTGTTCTGTACCTTAAATAAACTTTTTAATTATAAGTCTCTTAACAAATAGTGCTGTAATTCAATCACTGACATTTTATCAATACTAAATGGTCTATACAACTTTTTAGAAAAGGTACCACTTATTTATTTAATGTATTTTTAATTAGATTTAAAGGGACATTATGCTCTAAAACATTCTCACCTTTAATGTATTCCCATTGGTCCATTTGACCTGCTAGAGTATACTTAATTGTGTGCAAACAGTTTGTTTACCTTTATTTGATATTTGAAATAGCTACTTTTGCATGCTGTATCCCCACCTACACTGAAAATATGAGAAACAAACATTTTCTCAGTAGAAAAGTAGCTAAACGACAATTCATAATCTAGCATTGAAATCTATGTCAGTCTTTATTTTTTAAGGAGAATCTAAATACCAATTTCCATGTCTGTAATATCTTGGTTTTTGAGTCTATTTTAAAATCTTGCAAAGTTATTTTGAATCTTTACAAAGCATTCTCATATCCAAGACCATTCCAGCCAATTAAAAAAAAATGAATGGACAGTTATAAAGTTATTTTCCAAAATATTCACACAGCATTCAATTGTATTAATTCAAACAGTGGCTCTTCTTATTGTTTAGAATGACTTAGAATCTTAAGTAAAAGCCACCTGATCTACCATACATGTTTTAGCCGGATTCTTCTGATGGATTGGAATAAAACCATTGATTTATCAGTTCAGTTAATTTATTTTTCTTAGAACATCCATCATTGGTGTCAGTAGTGGAGCTACTCAAGAAAGGGCCATGGTGCAAATTATTTGTTTTTTGGGGGGGCCCAAAGGTAACTCAGTGCTAAACAATAGAAATAATATACATCTGTATATAATGTACATAAACAGAAGTGCCACATGGCCTAGTATTGCCAGATATGCAGTGATATGGGTACAAGATGTCAAAATGCACTCACGTGTAAAATACCACCCTTGTTAGATGGTGCAAACAAAGCAGGCTGGAATCTCTCAGTCACCCAGCAGACTGGTCTCCCATGAACGCTAATTCTCACTGAGGGCTACAGCTGTGCCCTTCAGAACTAAGTCGGTCAAACGACAGCAAGGAATAACAGTTCATAGATTGACACACTCGTTGTGGGTTTGTAACAAAATACGATGAGGAAAGTGCATGTAAGTATCTATTTGAGCCAGACACAGCGGAAACTACAATCAAGGTAAACTGTTTCTCTGATTGTTACAAATGTTGCCGTAATTTGCCTAGCAAGGTGTGCGGAAGTTCGACAATCCAAAGCCCTAATTCCTTGAGGCAGAATATACAGAAACAAGCAGCTGTTCAACAGATACACTCTGCTCATAAACTTACATGCACCAACAATATTAACGAGCATCATATACTAACCCCTAGAGTGTTTAGTCTCTCTATTGGCACTAATATTATGACGAACATTCTAAGCCCTTTTCAAACCCACAATTAACAGTATGATGGACTAATGGTATAATATATACATTGGAGATTACAATTTCTTGAGATATTACCATGGTCAGTGGTATAAAAAATTGGAGGAGTGCGAATCATAATCAGTAAATAATATATATATATATATATATATATATATATATATATATAATCTTGATTTATATATATATATATATAAAAGAATCATGAAGACACAGCTCCTTCTTTTGCAAACATTATGTGTTTATTCCAACGTTTCGACCTTGACAAGACCCAAATGGGGGACAAAACGTTAATAAACACGTAAAGTTTGCAAAAGAAGGAGCTATGTCTTCATGATTATTATAAATGCTTGGAATGACTACAGCAGAAAAGTTTGCAAAGGTGTGCTGACCCTTTATAGATGTGTATATATATATATATATATATATATATATATACACAGGTATACCTCACTTTACAGCGCTTCTCTAACACAGCGCTTTGTAGAGCTGAAGTTCAACCTCCAAGGATTTTGAAACAGTGCTGTAATCATCATGAGATTGCTAGAAAAGTGACTGTTTTGTTATGCTTAGTTCGCTCTGTTTACAGCATTACAGTGCAATCTGTGTCTCAGTGCTATAGTCTGGCAAATTTTACTACAATAATTGTCACTATTTTACAGGTACAGTATTTATTAAATACTAATTGAATACTGTGCTGTGCTAGTGTTAAACTAAACGTAGCACTATTGCACCCCTAATATGTTAGTTCAAACATGTTTTCAAGTTTTTAAACACACTGACATGTGAAAAGAAAGCTATAACCGCCTTGTTTCACATTAAAGGGGCAGTAAACACCAGAATTTTTGTTGTTTAAAAAGGTAGATAATTCCTTTATTACCCATTCCCCAATTTTGCATAACCAACACAGTTATAATAATATAATTTTTACCTCTGTGAGTACCTTGTATCTATGGCTCTGCAAACTGCCCCCTTATTTCAGTTCTTTTGACAGACTTGCATTTTTAGTCAATCAGTGCTTGCTCCTAGGAGCTTCACAAGCCTGAGTGTTATCTATATGAAACACATGAACTAACGCCCTCTAGTGGTGAAAAACTGTCAAAATGCTTTCAGATTAGAGGTGGCCTTCAAGGTCTAAGAAATTAGCATATATACCTCCTAGATTTAGCTTACCAAGAGAACAAAGCAAAATTGGTAATAAAAGTAAACTGGAAAGTTGTTTAAAATCACATGCCCTATTTATATCATGAAAGTTTTTTTTACTTGACTGTCCCTTTAAGGCGGTTTTCACTTCACTTATACAACACACATAAAGTCCAGTACTCACTCACAAGCTCTCAGCTAGGATTAAAAAGCAAAACCGGAAGAGTTAGTTACCGCATTTGGCCAAATGGGACAAGCCCAGGTACCACGCCAAGGTCTCTTCCACATACCTGGGTCCCTAATACAGCCACACAACTTCAGCCATGCACACAAATGCAAGCTAATAATCAAACAAACTGGGAACAGGTCAGGGTTCACAGACTTATGTAATCACCCTGGGCATAAGCAAAATCAGGAGAAAGGAATGCACATCCAGATTGGACCGGGTACACATCCCATGACTCATAAACAGGCCCAGCTTTGGTTGCTATCGCACTCACATAAAGCTCCTCTATTTACAGAGTCACAGGCAGTTAACCCCGGGCCTGCCAGGGTGCAAGTCCTTAGGGAGAATTACTGAATCAGACAATACAACACACATAAAGTCCAATACTCACTCACAAGCTCTCAGTTAGGATAAAAAAGCAAAACCGGAAGAGTTAGTTACTGCATTTGGCCAAATGGGACAAGCCCAGGTACTACACCAAGGTCTCTTCCACATACCTGGGTCTCTAATACAGCCACACAACTTCAGCCATGCACACAAATGCAAGCTAATAATCAAACAAACTGGGAACAGGTCAGGGTTCACAGACTTATGTAATCACCCTGGGCATAAGCAAAATCAGGAGAAAGGAATGCACATCCAGATTGGACCGGGTACACATTCCATGACTCATAAACAGGCCCAGCTTTGGTTGCTATCGCACTCACATATAGCTCCTCTATTTACAGAGTCACAGGCAGTTAACCCCGGGCCTGCCAGGGTGCAAGTCCTTAGGGAGAATTACTGAATCAGACAATACAACACACATAAAGTCCAGTACTCACTCACAAGCTCTCAGTTAGGATAAAAAAGCAAAACCGGAAGAGTTAGTTACCGCATTTGGCCAAATGGGACAAGCCCAGGTACTACGCCAAGGTCTCTTCCACATACCTGGGTCCCTAATATAGCCACACAACTGCAGCCATGCACACACACACACATATATATATACAGAAAAACGAATCCTCCCACCAACTCCAGCCACCTGGTTCAAATACAGCAAATAGTACTCTTCCAATAATAATGGACTTTTTCTCCAAAACAAGGTCAAATATATTAGATGACATTTCAGGGAACTCAAGTCACTTTCATCAGATCAAAAAAAGTGTGTGTATATATATATATATATATATATATATATATACATGTATATACATGTATAGGTATATATAGATATACTGTATATAGTGATACATATTTACAATAAAATAGAAGAACATTGGAATGTTAAAATATATACAGTAAAACACATAAATACATATGTACACTCACACAATATATATATATATATATATATATATATATATATATATATATATATATATATATATATGCAGTATATAAATAAAAAGTACACATATTTAGACTTATATGTATGTATTTATACATAATAGCCCTTTACAGTCAAACACCTTGTCATATACCATATACCTTTGAACCCTTATTACTTTTTTAAAAATATTTATGTGAGTATTTTTTATCAGATAGTGTTTGAATGAGTGTAACTGTAATTTTAAATGTATTTATTTTGGGTTTAGTGCACCACCCTCTATGCGAAATCTTCAGTCAAGCAAACCTGATGAGCGTAAAATATGATTGTGCTTTCGCGATCACGTTTACTTTCAAGTTGTAATACCTGCTACATGTAATCTAGCCCAAAAAGAGGCCCTAACACAAATCCAAACACTAAACCCCTAAGAGGTTGGTGGTTCCCTGTGTGGCCTGTCAATCCATAGGCCAAGCATGTGTGGTAACCACAACAGAGGGCCCTGGTGCAAAAATATTTGTGGGCACCCTGAAGGTAACCCAGTAATAAGCAATATAAATAATATACATGATTACTATGTATAATGCTTATGAGTTTTATATATACAGTATCTCACAAAAGTAAGTACACCCCTCACATTTTTGTAAATATTTTATTATATCTTTTCATGAGACAACACTGTAGAATTGGCACTTTGCTACAATGTAAAATAGTGAGTGTACAGCCTGTATAACAGTGTACATTTGCTGTCCCCTCAAAATAATTCAACACACAGCCATTAATGTCTAAACGGTTGGCAACAAAAGTGAGTACACCCCTAAGTGGAAATGTCCAAATTGGGCCCAATTAGCCATTTTCCCTCCCCGGTGTCATGTGACTCGTTAGTGTTATAAGGGCTCGGGAGTGAATAGGGAGCAGGTGTGTTAAATTTGGTGTTATCACTCTCACACTCTCTCATACTGGTCACTGGAAGTGCAACATGGCACCTCATGGCCAATAACTCTCTGAGGATCTGAAAAAAGAATTGTTGCTCTACATAAAGATGGCATAGGCTAAAAGAAGATTGCCAAGACCCTGAAACTGAGCTGCAGCATGGTGGGCAAGACCATACAGTTTCAAAGGACAGGTTCCACTCAGAACAGGCCTCGCCATGGTCGACCAAAGAAGTTGAGTGCACGTGCTTAGCGTCATATCCATCATTGCTGCAGAGGTTGAAGGGTGGGGGGTCAGCCTGTCAGTGCTCAGACCATATGGCGCATACTGCATCAAATTGGTCTGCATGGCTGTCATCCCAGAAGGAAGCCTCTTCTAAAGATGATGCACAAAAAAACCCGCAAACAGTTTGCTGAAGACAAGCAGACTAAGGACATGGATTACTGGAACCATGTTCTGTGGTCTGATGAGACCAAGATAAACTTATTTAGTTCAGATGGTGTCAAGCATGTGTGGGGGCAACCAGGTGAGGAGTACAAAGACAAGTGTTTTGCCTACATTCAAGCATGGTGGTGGGAGTGTGATGGTCTGGGACTGCATGAGTGCTGCCGGCAGTGGAGAGCTACAGTTCATTGAGGGAACCATGAATGCCAACATGTACTGTGACATAGTGAAGCAGAGCATGATCCCTTCCCTTCGTTGACTGGGCCGCAGGGCAGTATTCCAATATGATAACGACCCCAAACACACCTCCAAGACGACCACTGCCTTGCTAAAGAAGCTGAGGGTAAAGGTGATGGACTGACCAAGAATGTCTCCAGACTTAAACCCTATTGAGCATCTGTGGGGCATCCTCAAATGGAAGGTGGGGAAGAGCAAGGTCTCTAACATCCACATGATCCTTGATGTTGTCATAGAGGAGTTCAAGAGGACTCCAGTGGCAACCTGTGAAGCTCTGGTGAACTCCATGCCCAAGAGGGTTAAAGGGACACAGAACACAAATTTTTTCTTTCGTTATTCAAATATTTTAAGCAACTTTCTAATTAACTCCTATTATCACATTTTGTTCATTATCTTGGTATCTTTATTTGAAAAGCAAGAATGTAAGTTTAGATGCTGGTCCATTTTTGGTGAACAACCTGGGTTGTTCTTGCTGATTTGTGGATAAATTCACCCACCAATAAACAAGTGCTGTCCAGGGTCCTGAACAAAAATAGCTTCGATGCCCTCTTTTTCAAATAAAGATAGCAAGAGAATGAAGACAAACTTATAATAAGAGTAAATTAGAAAGTTGCTTAAAATTGCATGCTCTATCTGAATCATGAAATACATTTTTTTGGGTTCAGTGTCCCTTTAAGGCAGTGCTGGAAATAATGGGGCCACACAAAAAATTGACACTTTGGGCCCAATTTGGACATTTTCACTTAGGGGTGTACTCACTTTTGTTGCCAACGGTTTAGACATTAATGGCTGTGTGTTGAGTTATTTTGAGAGGAGAGCAAATTTACACTGTTATACAGGCTGTACACTCACTACTTTGCATTGTAGCAAAGTATAATTTCGTCAGTGTTGTCACATGAAAAGATATAATAAAATAATTACAAAAATGTGAGAGGAGTATTCACTTTTGTATATATATATATATATATATATATATATATATATATATATATGTATATATATATATATATACAGGGAGAGCAGAATTATTAGGCAAGTTGTATTTTTGAGGATTAATTTTATTATTGAACAACAACCATGTTCTCAATGAACCCAAAAAACTCATTAATATCAAAGCTGAATAGTTTTGGAAGTAGTTTTTAGTTTGTTTTTAGTTATAGCTATTTTAGGGGGATATCTGTGTGTGCAGGTGACTATTACTGTGCATAATTATTAGGCAACTTAACAAAAAACAAATATATACCCATTTCAATTATTTATTTTTACCAGTGAAACCAATATAACATCTCAACATTCACAAATATACATTTCTGACATTCAAAAACAAAAACAAATCAGTGACCAATATAGCCACCTTTCTTTGCAAGGACACTCAAAAGCCTGCCATCCATGGATTCTGTCAGTGTTTTGATCTGTTCACCATCAACATTGCGTGCAGCAGCAACCACAGCCTCCCAGACACTGTTCAGAGAGGTGTACTGTTTTCCCTCCTTGTAAATCTCACATTTGATGATGGACCACAGGTTCTCAATGGGGTTCAGATCAGGTGAACAAGGAGGCCATGTCATTAGATTTTCTTCTTTTATACCCTTTCTTGCCAGCCACGCTGTGGAGTACTTGGACGCGTGTGATGGAGCATTGTCCTGCATGAAAATCATGTTTTTCTTGAAGGATGCAGACTTCTTCCTGTACCACTGCTTGAAGAAGGTGTTTTCCAGAAACTGGCAGTAGGACTGGGAGTTGAGCTTGACTCCATCCTCAACCCGAAAAGGCCCCACAAGCTCATCTTTGATGATACCAGCCCAAACCAGTACTCCACCTCCACCTTGCTGGCGTCTGAGTCGGACTGGAGCTCTCTGCCCTTTACCAATCCAACCACGGGCCCATCCATCTGGCCCATCAAGACTCACTCTCATTTCATCAGTCCATAAAACCTTAGAAAAATCAGTCTTGAGATATTTCTTGGCCCAGTCTTGACGTTTCAGCTTGTGTGTCTTGTTCAGTGGTGGTCGTCTTTCCGCCTTTCTTACCTTGGCCATGTCTCTGAGTATTGCACACCTTGTGCTTTTGGGCACTCCAGTGATGTTGCAGCTCTGAAATATGGCCAAACTGGTGGCAAGTGGCATCTTGGCAGCTGCACGCTTGACTTTTCTCAGTTCATGGGCAGTTATTTTGCGCCTTGGTTTTTCCACATGCTTCTTGCGACCCTGTTGAATATTTTGAATGAAACGCTTGATTGTTCGATGATCACGCTTCAGAAGCTTTGCAATTTTAAGAATGCTGCATCCCTCTGCAAGATATCTCACTATTTTTGACTTTTCTGAGCCTGTCAAGTCCTTCTTTTGACCCATTTTGCCAAAGGAAAGGAAGTTGCCTAATGATTATGCACACCTGATATAGGGTGTTGATGTCATTAGACCACACCCCCTTCTCATTACAGAGATGCACATCACCTAATATGCTTAATTGGTAGTAGGCTTTCGAGCCTATACAGCTTGGAGTAAGACAACATGCATAAAGAGGATGATGTGGTCAAAATACTCATTTGACTAATAATTCTGCACTCCCTGTATATATATATATATATATATATATATATACATATACACATGCACACATACACAATGGTAATGAGTATTCTGCACTTTATAATGACACTGAGTATTTATACACTGGCAGTGAGCACACTGTGCTGTACAATAATGTGAGATTCTATACACTATACCCTAAAGAGTATGCTGCTCTATATAAATAGGATGTATAATATGTATACTCCGATAAATATGCTGTGCTGTATAGTAATGTGAGATTCTATACACTATACTCTGATGAGTATGCTGCTCTGTATAAATAAGATGAATATGCATACTCTGATAAAGATGATGTGCTGTATAGTGACATAATATATATACACTATTAGTGAACATGCTGCACTGTATAGTGATGTGGGTATCTATACACTGATGAGTATACTATGCAGTATAATGATGTGAGATACTATACACTATATGCTGATGAGTATGCTGTGCAGTATAAAAATGTAAGATACTATACACAATATGCTGATGAGTATGCTGTGCAGTATAATGATGTGAGATACTATACACTATATTCTGATGAGTATGCTGTGCAGTATAATAATGTAAGATACTATACACTATATGCTGATGAGTATGCTGTGCAGTATAATGATGTAAGATACTATACACAATATGCTGATGAAAATGCTGTGCAGTATAATGATGTGAGATACTATACACTATATGCTGATGAGTATGCTGTGCAGTATAATGATGTGAGATACTATACACTATATGCTGATGAGTATGCTGTGCAGTATAATGATGTAAGATACTATACACTATATGCTGATGAGTATGCTGTGCAGTATAATGACGTGAAATACTATACACTATATGCTGATGAGTATGCTGTGCAGTATAATGACGTAAGATACTATACACTATATGCTGATGAGTATGCTGTGCAGTATAATGATGTAAGATACTATACACTATATGCTGATGAGTAAATACTATGCAGTATAATGATGTGAGATACTATACACTATATGCTGATGAGTATATACTATGCAGTATAATGATGTGAGATACTATACACTATATGCTGATGAGTATGCTGTGCAGTATAATGATGTAAGATACTATACACTATATGCTGATGAGTATGCTGTGCAGTATAATGATGTAAGATACTATACACAATATGCTGATGAGTATGCTGTGCAGTATAATGATGTAAGATACTATACACTATATGCTGATGAGTATACTGTGCAGTATAATGATGTGAGATACTATACACTATATGCTGATGAGTATGCTGTGCAGTATAATGATGTGAGATACTATACACTATATGCTGATGAGTATGCTGTGCAGTATAATGATGTAAGATACTATACACTATATGCTGATGAGTATGCTGTGCAGTATAATGACGTGAGATACTATACACAATATGCTGATGAGTATGCTGTGCAGTATAATGATGTGAGATACTATACACTATATGCTGATGAGTATGCTGTTCAGTATAATGATGTGAGGTACTATACACTATATGCTGATGAGTATGCTGTGCAGTATAATGATGTAAGATACTATACACTATATGCTGATGAGTATGCTGTGCAGTATAATGCTGTGAGATACTATACACAATATATTGATGAGTATGCTGTGCAGTATAATGATGTGAGGTACTATACACTATATGCTGATGAGTATGCTGTGCAGTATAATGATGTAAGATACTATACACTATATGGTGATGAGTATGCTGTGCAGTATAATGATGTAAGATACTATACACAATATGCTGATGACTATACTGTGCAGTATAATGCTGTGAGATACTATACACTATATGCTGATGAGTATGCTGTGCAGTATAATGATGTGAGATACTATACACTATATGCTGATGAGTATGCTGTGCAGTATAATGATGTGAGATACTATACACAATATATTGATGAGTATGCTGTGCAGTATAATGATGTGAGATACTATACACAATATGCTGATGAGTATGCTGTGCAGTATAATGATGTGAGATACTATACACTATATGCTGATGAGTATGCTGTGCAGTATAATGATGTTAGATACTATACACTATATGTTGATGAGTATGCTGTGTTGTATAATGACGTGTGATACTATACACTATATGCTGATGAGTATGCTGTGTAGTATAATGATGTAAGATACTATACACAATATGCTGATGAGTATGCTGTGCAGTATAATGATGTAAGATACTATACACAATGTGCTGATGAGTATGCTGTGCAGTATAATGATGTAAGATACTATACACTATATGCTGATGAGTATGCTGTGCAGTATAATGATGTAAGATACTATACACAATATGCTGATGAGTATGCTGTGCAGTATAATGATGTAAGATACTATACACTATATGTTGATGAGTATGCTGTGCTGTATAATGACGTGTGATACTATACACTATATGCTGATGAGTATGCTGTGTAGTATAATGATGTAAGATACTATACACAATTTGCTGATGAGTATGCTGTGCAGTATAATGATGCAAGATACTATACACTATATGCTGATGAGTATGCTGTGCTGTATAATGACGTGTGATACTATACACTATATCAGTGATTTTCAACATTTTATTTGCTGTGGCACACTTTTTTACATTAAAAAATCCTGCAGCACACCACCATCCCAAAATTTTACAAAATCACACATTGTAGAATAATACAGCATATATTATACATCATAATGATTGTCAGTGAATGAATGTCAATATGTCATGGTTGTAAATTATGCCTGCCTGTCTGCCTGATGAGCCTGTCACATCAAAACAAGCAAAATGTAAAAATATGTCACACTGTTCTCAGTCTGCCGTGGCACACTGATTGAAAAACACTGCACTATATGCTGATGAGTATGCTGTGCAGTATAATGATGTGAGATACTATACACTATATGCTGATGAGTATGCTGTGCAGTATAATGATGTAAGGTACTATACACTACTATGCTCCACCACAGTACTCGGGCCCTCTGCAGGCTGCCCTCCTACCTCAGTTCTTTTGACAGACTTGCATTTTAGCCAATCAGCTCTGACTTTTAAATAACTCCAAGGGAGTGGGCACAATGTTATCTATAGTGAACTAGTGCTGTCTAGCTATGAAAAATGGTCAAAATGCACTCAGATAAGAGTCATTCTTCAAGGGCTTAGAAATCAGTTTGAGCTTAACTAGGTTTAGCTTTCAACAAAGAATACCAAGAGAACAAAGCAAATTTGATGATAAAAGTAAATTGGAAAGTTGTTTAAAATTGCATGCCCTATCTGAATCATGAAAGTTTAATTTTGACTTGATTGTCCCTTTCATTTTTCTGTTGGCTATAATGAAATTTAGCAGGCACCATGATAAATGATATTTAATGGAGTGGAGTTAAGGCAGGTTAGGGGATTTTTTTATTTTTTTTTAATCCAGCTTTATTAAATAATCAAAAAGAAAAAGAAAGTTAAACACAAGTAAAATGAACAGGCATTGGAGACCGCGCCTAGTTATAGTAACAGTGTCAACTGGATCATAGGATTTTTCTATAACAGTAAGAAACAAATATAACTAGTCTCAAGTTTCAAGAAAACTCTAAGGTACAGTGTCTGAAAAAGTTACCATTCTTTTCTCCAACAAAATGGAAGAACAAAATAGCGTTAGACAAGGAGCACTCAGCAGTGCCCTAAATCTAAGTCCCAGACCACAACCATATTAAACTTTATTGTAACATTCCCAGTTTCAGATCTATCAATAATGCAATGGGACATCCATATTTTATCCAGAAATATGTATGGGAGAAACATTAGATCATGGTATGTATTTTATTCAGGCAAACACTGCCTAATAAGGGCTAGATTACAAGTTGAGCACAAAATATTGTTTCCATGAAAGCGATATTTGTGCTCAACTCAGTAATACCAGCGCACACGATAATGTGCGCTGGTATTAAAAGTGAGGTGCAATGCAAAACGCATTGCACAAAAGTATTGCATTCACGAGAGTGCACTTCCATAGGCTCCAATAGGAGCCTCATTCTTATGCCGTCATACACAGCATGAGAACTAGCGCTGCAAAGTGGGTAAGTCATGCAGCGATGGGCAGCAGATTGTAAATATATATGAATATATACATATATAGTTATGTGTTTATTAGTGTATATACACATAGTAACACATAAATATATATGTATGTAAGCATATACAAATATTAACTAGGAACACATTGACCGCAATGTAAAGGCACTTTTCAGTGACTTTTTTTTCTAGCACCCATAACGGCTTTTTGCAATTATTTTATTAAAAAATAAAGATGCTACTATTTTTTATTTTTTTATTAAAGTATATTACACTGTATTTTGGGGGAATTTTGTGGACATTTATTAAATGAACCAGAGATGTGATATCTGGTTAATCTTATGAGTGCTAATTGCTACCGCAAGCTTGCGGTAGCAATAACCAGTCTTGTTATTGCTGGTTATTTATTGCACGCCCACAAACGAGCTAATTTGTTGCTGGCGTGAGATAAATTAGCGCTCCACTTGTAATCTAGCTCTATATATTTTATTCCTAGACAAGAAGTTGGATGTTAAGACCTGTAGAAAAAGCCACATATACAATATGTAGGAGATATTATGTGATCCCATTATCAAAATTAGTCATTGTTAATGCAGGGTAAGATAATTAGATTTCATCCTCAGTCAGTAAGGAATAGCAGCTAAACGTTAAAAACATGATTGCAACATTTTCAAAATTACTCTAATTTATTAGCAATGCTTCACATTACAAGTGCATAAAAGTGCAAAACAAAAATGTTTTAATGTGTAAGAGTATTTTAGTATTGCACTAATACTTGCACATTACTAGGTTTTCAAAATCATAGTTAAAGTCAATTCTAGAGTATCAATGCACCACTGAGGGTTAGCTGAACACATCTGGCAAGCCAAATATATGTGTAGCCAGCAATCACCATCTAGTTCCCAGCAATGAATGGTTGCTCCTGATCCTAACTAGGTAGGCTTTCCGGCCAAAGATACTAAAAGAATGAAGTAAATTTGAGAACAGAAGTAAATTGAGAAGTCTCTTAAAATTGTGTTCTCTATCTGAATCATTGAAGTTTATTCTTGACATGACCCCACTAATAGGTACTTTCCCAATAAAAACACAACTCAAAATCTGGGTTACAAAGGCCGCAGCTTTTATTTAAACAAATTACAAACCATAAATAACTGAACATATTAAAACCCCAACTTGTGTTTGCCCCATAGCAGCCACATTTTCCACCAGATAAAATGTCCACCTACTCCTCTCCTGAAATCAGGAGGTACCCATACAAATGCTATGCCACCAAGCAAGCACTCCACCAACACAGCTGCAACAATTACATGCAATCCTTAAATAGGGGAGGGAGCTTTCTTCCACACTTACCCTCTCATCCAACTTTTTTGGCGGTCTTTTTGTCCACCCCCACCATTTTTATCCCTCTTGCTCAAGCCCCACCTGTCTCTTCCCCCTAACTCCATCAACCTATCCCTCTTGATCACCTATACAGGGGTCAAATGCCCTTCCCCTGCATAGGTGCCATCCAGGGCTTCCTTTCGTGTTCCTTTTAAAGGTCTCCTTTTTTCTTATTGATAAATATTTTTGAAGTGAATGCATTGTAAGCTAATTTTAGTGATGGACTGTAGTGTCATAACAATGTTGTATGATTAATTAACCCTTACCAAATCTAGTATTAAATGTGTATCAGTGTTCTTCCCAGGACCTATTTAATGGAACCACTACCCAGCTGATTTTACTGAACACTGAAAAAATGTAAGCCAATATTAAAGGACAGCTAAATACAGTATAATGACATAATCAATAAAAGTATAATTAAAAGACAATGAAGATGGACTTAGTTTTACTCTCAAATGAGTAGTAGATTTTTTTCTGACAAATTTCAAAGTTTATAATATTTTCCTTCCTAATGCATCATGTGACAGCCATCAGCCAATCACAAAATGTTAAATAGTGTTACATAGTAGATGAGGTTGGAAAAAAAAGACTTGAATATATTTATATTAAGAATTCATGTCACCGCTCAATCTCTTTTTTACTAAAGATAACAGACCCAGTTTGGCCAACCTCTCCACATAGCTTAAATTCTCCATTCCCCTTATTAGCTTTGTGGCCCTTCTCTGAACGTTTTCATGGTCTGCAATGTCTTTTTTTGCGATCGGTCCCCAGAACTGCACTACATACTCAAGGTGAGGTCTTACCAGGGATTTATATAGTGACAGAATTATGCTTTCCTCCCTTGAATCAATGCCTCTTTTAATAGATGCTAGTATCGTATTAGCCTAAGAAGCAGCTGCCCTGCATTGTGCACCCATCTTTAGCTTGTTATCTATGACTACTCCCAAATCCCTTTCCTCCTCTGTTTGGCTAAGTCAAGTTCCATTTAAATAATACATGACCTGTTTATTTTTACTTCCAAAATGTAAAACCTTGCATTTTCCCGTATTAAAGAGACAGTCAAGTCCCAAAAAAACTTTCATGTTTCAAATAGGGCATGTAATTTTAAACATTTTTCCAATTTACTTTTATCACCAATTTAGCTTTGTTCTTTTGGTATTCTTAGTTGAAAGCTAAACCTAGGAGGTTCATATGCTAATTTCTTAGACCTTGAAGGCTGCTTCTAATCTAAATGCATTTTGATAGTTTTTCACCACTAGAGGGCATTAGTTCACGTGTTTCATATATATAACATTGAGCTCATGCATGTGAATTTACCATGGAGACAGCTCTGATTGGCTAAAATGCAAGTCTGTCAAAAGAACTGAAATAAGGGGGCAGTCTGCTGAGGCTTAGATACAAGGTAATTACAGAGGTAAAACGTGTATAATTATAACTGTGTTGGTTATGCAAAACTGGGCAATTGGTAATAAAGGGATTATCTATCTTTTAAAACAACAAAAATTCTGGTGTTGACTGTCCCTTAAATCTAATTTTTCATTTACCTGCCCATAATTCTAATTTTTGCAGATCCCCTTTTAACGCTAGTTAATCCAGCTTTGACCTAATGACCTTACACAACTTTGTATCATCTGCAAAAATAGAGATTTTGCTATTTAATCCTTGCTCAAAGTCATTAATAAAAATATTAAAAATAACAGGGCCCAGTACTGATCCCTGGGGGACTCCACTGATTAACTTTGTCCAATCTGAGTATGATCCATTTACTACTACTCGGTGCTCCCAGTCTTTTATCCAGTTATTTATCCATGAACTAACATTTTCAGCTATTCCCAGTCACTTAATTTTGTACATTAATCTCTCATGTGGCACTGAATCAAAGGCCTTTGCAAAATCTATGTATATCACATCAACTGATTCCCCTTTATCTATATTTTTACTTACTTTCTCATAGAATCTAATTAGATTAGTTTGACATGATCTATTTCTCATAAAACCATGCTGATTTGAACTCATAATTTTGCCCACTATTGATGTCAGACTAACTGGTCTATAGCTTCCTGGATCAACCCTGCTTCCCTTTTTGAAGAGTGGCACCACATCAGCTTTACATCAATCCTGGGGTACTATGCCTGAGGATGTTTGTAGATGTTTGTCTATAACAGTGCTAAGTGCTAAATGCTTATTCATATATTCTGTGAATCTTGCACATGCTCAGTAGGAGCTGGTGCATCAGAAAGTGTGCATATAAAAAGATTGTGCACATTTAGATAATGGAAGTGAATTGGAAAGTTGTTTAAAATGGTGTGTTCTATCAGAATCATCAAAGTTTAATTTTGACCTTATTGTTCCTTAAAGCTATTAGCCATAATATATTTTTTTCTTTGTTTTTGCACAAACTATCAGTGAAGCAATTAATTTGCGCTTTGGATTGATTGAGTAACATTTATAAATAACAGAAATTGTTATGATATAATAAAGTTTTACACTGCTACAACTCGGCCGCTTCCCTATTCCACTCGCTTTAAAAACTTTCTGTGGAGAACATTGGGTATAAAATTCAACATTGCTGCTGCAGTTTTGTTGATTTGTAAGCAGACATGTTTCCCTACATGTGGAAAATTGAAGCCTCTGAAGTCCTATTATACTTCTGTTATCAGGAAGCACCAGAGATCAAATTGTTTGTCTAGCAATCAGATTAATACTGTAGTTTAGAGTATTACCTCCTTCTGACTGCTAGAGAATAATATAAATTGTAGGGAGGGCAGAGAACAAATCTACTTTCATTTGGCCTTGCTGCTAAATTCTAAATAAAGCAGATGCCTCACAGAAAATCATGCACATCAGATGCCAGCAACATATATGTATAAAGTACTCACAGATATCTGTTTTCCCTAACAGGCACCTTGGGTCAGCTTTTTATAAGGGCCAGAAATGACAGATTAAATTGTATCAGAGTCTTCTTTCAGGATTGCAGCTATAGAGATGTAGTAAACAACTTGTTAGCTTTTTATCCATTAATTTCCTAAATACAATCGAATGAGGTGTTTCAAAATTGGTACTGAAATAAAAACAGTATAAACAGAACTGGAGACAGAACACGTGAGGTCAATTATAGTGTAGAAACTAAATATATACACTGATGGAGAGAAAATCTGGCTAAACTAACCCAAGCTTAAAGCGCACTGGGAGCTAGCTCTATGTTTAAATATGTCTAAACCCCCTAAGAATATGGCGTTTTTGCCAATAACATATAATGGGTTCGGTGCAGACCCTCTTAAATTTAAATGGGAATTTTTTTTTAGAGAAGATACACTGATACATTATTTAATATGATGATCAGTAAAGCAAGGGATTTCAGCACTTGCAGTATGTACACAATAAACAATCTTAATTGCTATTTCTGGATTGCCTACCCAGAGATGTGGAGAGCCCAAAATGAGAAAAAATCGCCAGAGCCACAATTTATGCAGTAAAAAACAAGCAATTGTTTATTTATATACATTGAGAAGACATTTTGTTGCAACAAAAAAGCATGAATAGACGTATTGCACAATATTATTAGGTAAGGGATTCCTTAGTTTGTGTATATTCATCAACTATTAGCTGACATATCATTAAATATGCACTTTTAAGATGTTATTTACTTGTACTGTTGTATATATTTATATTATTATTAGAAATAGTCAGTACAGTATAATTATACCATAGCATATAACAAACATATGTTGCTACACTTGATACGAGGTAAGAGCGTCCTCTCAATTACAAATGTAGCAGAAACTTATAAAAGTATTTCCCAACACCCAGGTGCAATGACTGCTCATTAAATTTAAACCTTTGCTATTTAATCAGGGAAAAGACTAACGGCTAGATTACGAGTTTTGTCGGTAATGGTGTGCGGTGCTAACGAGCATTTTATTCTCACCGCTTACTTAAGACAACGTTGGTATTACAGGTTTTTACAAACCCAGCGTTAGCCGCAGAAAAGTGAGCGGAGAGCAAAATTTTGCTCCACATCTCACCTCAATACCAGCGCTGCTTACGTTAGCGGTGAGCTGGTAAAATGTGCTTGTGCATGATTTCCCCATAGGAATCAATGGGGGAGAACCGGCTGAAAAAAAACCTAACACCTGCAAAAAAGCAGCGTTCAGCTTCTAAAGCAGCCCCATTAATTCCTATGGGGAAAGAAAATTTATGTTTACACCCAACACCCTAACATGAACCCGAGTCTAAACACCCCTAATCTTACACTTATTAACCCCTAATCTGCCGCCCCCGACATCGACGACACCTACATTTTATTATTAACCCCTAATCTGCCGCTCCGGACACCGCCGCCACCTAGATTATACTTATAACCCCTAATCTGCTGCCCCCAAAATCGCCAACACCTACATTATATTTATTAACCCCTAATCTGCCACCCCCAGTGTCGCCGCAACCTACCTACAATTATTAACCCCTTATCTGCCGCTCCCAACGTCGCCGCCACTATATTAAAGTTATTAACCACTAAACTAAGTCTAACCCTAATCCCCCCTAACTTAAATATAATTTAAATAAATCAAAATAAAATTACTACAATTAACTAAAATATTCCTATTTAAAACTAAATACTTACCTATAAAATAAACCCTAAGATAGCAACAATATAACTAATAGTTACATTGTAGCTATCTCAGAGTTTATTTTTATTTTACAGGCAAGTTTGTATTTATTTTAACTAGGTACAATAGTTATTAAATAGTTAATAACTATTTAATAGCTACCTAGTTAAAATAAAGACAAATTTACCTGTAAAACCTAAGTTACAATTACACCTAACACTACACTATAATTAAATTAATTTCCTAAATTAACTACAATTAAATACAATTAAATTATCTAAAGTACGAAAAAAACACTAAATTACAGAAAATAATAAAATAATTACAAGTTTTTTAAACTAATTACACCTACTCTAATCCCCCTAATAAAATAAAAAATCCCCCCAAAATAATAAAAAACCATACCCTATACTAAATTACAAATAGCCCTTAAAAGGGCCTTTTGCGGGGCATTGCTCCAAAGTAATCAGCTCTTTTACCTGTAAAAAAAGTACAATACCCCCCCAACATTAAAACCCACCACCCACACACCCAACCCTACTCTAAAACCCATCCAATCCCCCCTTAATAAAACCTAACACTAACCCCTTGAAGATCACCCTACCTTGAGAAGTCCTCACCCAACCGGGCCGAAGTCCTCAACGAAGCCGGGCGAAGTGGTCCTCCAGACAGGCAGAAGTCTTCATCCAAGCCAGGAAGAAGAGGTCCTCCAGATGGGCAGAAGTCTTTATTCAGACGGCATCTTCTATCTTCATCCATCCGGCACGGAGCGGGTCCATCTTCAAGACATCCGACGCGGACCATCCTCTTCTGTCTTCATCCGACGACTGAATGAAGGTTCCTTTAAGTGACGTCATCCAAGATGGCGTCCCTTCAATTCCGATTAACTGATAGAATTCTATCAGCCAATCGGAATTAAGGTAGAAAAAAATCCTATTGGCTCATGCAATCAGCCAATAGGATTGAACTTCAATCCTATTGGCTGATTGGAACAGCCAATAGGATTGAGCTCGCATTCTATTGGCTGATTGGAACAGCCAATAGAATGCGAGCTCAATCCTATTGGCTGATTGCATCAGCCAATAGAATTTTTTCTACCTTAATTCTATCAGCCAATCAGAATTGAAGGAACGCCATCTTGGATGACGTCACTTAAAGGAACCTTCGTCGGATGAAGACAGAAGAGGATGCTCCGCGTCGGATGTTTTGAAGATGGACCCGCTCCACGCCGGATAGATGAAGATAGAAGATGCCGTCTGGATGAAGACTTCTGCCCGTCTGGAGGACCTCTTCTTCCCAGCTTTAATGAAGACTTCTGCCCGTCTAAAGGACCACTTCGGCCAGCTTTGTTGAGGACTTCGGCCCGGTTGGGTGAAGACTTCTCAAGGTAGGGTGATCTTCAAGGGGTTAGTGTTAGGTTTTATTAAGGGCGGATTGGGTGGTTTTTAGAGTAGGGTTGGGTGTGTGGGTGATTTTTTTTACAGGTAAAAGAGCTGATTACTTTGAGGCAATGCCCCGCAAAAGGCCCTTTTAAGGGCTATTTGTAATTTAGTATAGGGTAGGGCTTTTTATTATTTTGGGGGGCTTTTTTATTTTATTAGGGGGATTAGAGTAGGTGTAATTAGTTTTAAAAAGTTGTAATTATTTTATTGTTTTCTGTAAATTAGTGGGGGGTTTTTTTCCGTACTTTAGATAATTTAATTGTATTTAATTGTAGTTATTTTAGGGAATTAATTTAATTATAGTGTAGTGTTAGGTGTAATTGTAACTTAGGTTAGGTTTTATTTTACAGGTAAATTTGTCTTTATTTTAAGTAGGTAGCTATTAAATAGTTAATAACTATTTAATAACTATTGTACCTAGTTAAAATAAATACAAAGTTGCCTGTAAAATAAAAATAAACCCTGAGATAGCTACAATGTAACTATTAGTTATATTGTAGCTATCTTAGGGTTTATTTTATAGGTAAGTATTTAGTTTTAAATAGGAATAATTTAGTTAATTGTAGTAATTTTGTTTCGATTTATTTAAATTATATTTAAGTTAGGGAGGTGTTAAGGTTAGGGTTAGACTTAGATTTAGGGGTTAATACATTTAATATAGTTGCGGTGACGTTGGGGGTGGCAGATTAGGGGTTAATAAATGTAGGTAGGTGTCGGGGATGTTAGGGACGGCAGATTAGGGGTTAATAAAATTTAACTAGTGTTTGCGATGCGGGAGTGTGGCAGTTTAGGGGTTAATATATTTTTTATAGTGGCGGCGATGTCTGGTTCGGCAGATTAGGGGTTAAAAATGTATTTTAGTGTTTGCGATGTGGGGGGGCCTCCGTTTAGGGGTTAATAGGTAGTTTATGTGTGTTAGTGTACTTTTTATTACTTTAGTTAAAGGGACATAATACTCATATGCTAAATCACTTGAAACTAATGCAGTATAACTGTAAAAAGCTGACAGGAAAATATCACCTGAGCATCTCTATGTAAAAAAGGAAGATATTTTACCTCACAATCTCCTCAGCTCAGCAGAGTAAGTTCTTTGTAAAAAGTTATACTCTGTTGCTCCCAGCTGCAGGTAAAAAAAAAAAAATGAAGAAATGAACAGCAGCCAATCAGCATCAGCAGTGCTGAGGTCATGAACTCTTACTGTGATTTAATGAGATTTGACTTAACTCTCATGAGATTTCATAGTAAGCTTCCTTTACCTGATTGGTGAAATAGTATGAGAGTTCACAAGGCTCATCCTTTCCGCTGTCCCAGGACAGACATACTAATATGCTGCTTAGAAATCCTTTACAATGGGATGTGGCTACTGAGGAACTTTTGAGGTAAAATATCTTTCTTTTTTACATAGAGATGTTCAGGTGATATTTTCTAGTCAGCTTTTTACAGCTATACTGCATCACTTTCAAGTGTTTAAACATTTGGGTATTATGGCCCTTTAAGAGTTTTATACTACGGCGTTAGCCCATAAAACTCTTAACTACTGACTTTAAAATGCGGTACCAGGCTTGACAGGAGAGGGTCTACCGCTCACTTTTTGGAAGACTCGTAATACCGGCGCTACGCAAGTCCCATTGAAAATATAGGCTACGCAATTGACATAAGTGGATTTGTTGTATTTTCGAGTCTGGCCAAAAAAGTGAGCGGTACACCTGTACCTGCAAGACTCGTAATACCAACGGGCGTTAAAAAGCAGCGTTGGTACCTCTCAACGCTGCTTTTTAAGCCTAACGCAAGACTCGTAATCTAGCCGTAAGTCTTTCACAGTCTCTGTGAATAGAATGAAATAAAGTATTTTCTATTGCATGCACACAAAAGTTCTCATAACAACCGTATTGCTGTGTTGCAAAAATGAAGAATAGAAAGTGTACCACTATTTAAAGGCTTACCACCGCTAGCTCACATCAGATCCTCTGAGCCTCCTGGCTGGTGGTTGCATACAAGTGGTAAGTAGATTTCATAGAAATTTCCACCTATTGCTTAAATAAGGCTGTATGTGGCTTTTTCAAATGCCAGTGTCCCAAACATTGAACGGGCTGCAAGGAAATCTCTTCCAGATCCTGAAAAATTATGCAGCAAATACAAACTGCTTAAGAACTCACAGAAAGTGTTGTTTCTTTAGTAAAGGCTTCCATTCACTTGGCTTTCTGACACTTATCAGGATACTGCAGGGCACTTGCTTGGTAATCCCCAGCGGTGACGTTTCACCACAACATGCTCGTCAAATGTAGAGATTTTAACACCATTCACTTGGCTTGCGTAGCAATGGCATTTAATCACACCTTGTCCGCCAGACACAATGGTTGAACAGATAATCTGAGAAGCTTTCAAAACAGCATTCAAAGCTTAGCATAACATTACTTTGCAGCTTGCAGTCGATGCGCGTTTCGCCCCATCATGCTCTGTGAAACTTAGGGCCTCATCAGAACTCTATATCTATCTATAGTGTAGAAATCCCTGAACTTTATCTTAAGGATTTGTATATCACTCAAGTTAGTAACAAAAATATAATACAAACATTTGTGAAAAAATGTAACAGGGTGTGTGAGGGTGTGTGTGAATGAAAAAGCATATAAGTGTGTGTGTATGTATGTGTGTGTGTGTGTGTGTGTATATGTGTGTTTATGTGTGTGTATGTGTATGTGTGTATATGTGTGTGTATATGTGTATGTGTGTATGTGTGTATGTGTGTATATGTGTATGTGTATATGTGTATGTGTGTATGTGTGTGTGTATGCCTGTGTATGTGCATGTATGTGTATGTCTGTATGTGTATATGTATGTGTGTGTGTATGTGTGAAGGTGTGTGTATGTGTATGTCTGTATGTGTGAAGGTGTGTGTGTATGTGTATGTATGTGTGTATGTGTGTATGTGTGTGTGTGTATGTCTGTATGTGTGTATATGTGTGTGTGTGTATGTGTGAATGTGTGTATGTGTGTATATGTATGTGTGTGTATGTGTGTATATGTGTGTGTGTATGTCTGTATGTGTGTATGTGTGCGTGTGTGTGTGTGTGAAGGTGTGTATGTACAGTATGTGTGTGTATGTATGTGTGTGTATATGTGTGTGTGTATATATGTGTGTGTGTGTGCATGTGTGTGTATGTGTGTGTGCATGTGTGTGTGTATGTGTGTGTGAATGTGTGTGTATGTGTGTTTATGTGTACGTGTGTGTGTGTGTGTGTGTGTATGAAAAGGCATATGAATGTCTGTGTGTATGTGTGTGTGCATGAAAAAAGCATATGAGGGTGTATGTGTATGAAAAAACTTATGAGTGTGTGTATGTATGTGTGTATCTGTGTGTGAGTATGAAAAGGCATATGAAGGTCTGCGTGTGTGTGTATATATGAAAAAAGCATATGAGGGTGTATGTGTGTGTGTATGAAAAAACTTGAGTGTGTGTGTATGAAAAAAGCATATGAGGGTGTATGTGTATGAAAAAACTTATGAGTGTGTGTATGTATGTGTGTGACTATGAAAAGGCATATGAAGGTCTGCGTGTGTGTGTATATATGAAAAAAGCATATGAGGGTGTATGTGTGTGTGTATGAAAAAACTTGAGTGTGTGTGTATGAAAAAAGCATATGAGGGTGTATGTGTGTGCATGAAAAAACGTATGAGTGTGTATGTATGAAAAAGCGTATGAGTGTGTGTGTGTGTATGTATGAAAAAGCATATGAGGGTGTGTTGGTTTTTATGGTTTACGGGGACATTTCACCTGAATACAAGCCATGCTATGGGGACATTTGGATGAGGACAGTGTGTGTGTGAAAAAGCATATGAGGGTGTGTGTTTGTGTGGGTATGTATTAAAAAAAGCTTATGTCCAAACACAGATTTTTTATATATATCTCCCTGTATATAATTTGCATAGTGATTATCATAACTTTTACAATAAGTTTTTTTTTAAAAAAATACCAGTTAAATAAAATAATATCCTATTAAACACTTGATTCTCTTATGTGTTCTATATACACAAAATAAAATATATACCTAAAAAAATGATTTAATGTTGTATATTTCCAATTTAAGTAATTATTTTCATGTTTACTAATTATTTGTTACATTATATCAACACTGTAACATAAAAGTAGAATATTTAAATAAAAGGTGATAGGATGTTGTCATTATTAATTATCACTGTTTAAATATTTCTGCCTCCTGTATATTATTTAAAATGATACATGATAGTAAACTATGTTTAGTGAATGTAATAATGTATACACATGATAAGTTTAATAGCGAATAAACATCACAACCAAAGTGAAATATATGCACTTGAGAGTAAAATTATTTATTTACTTTAAATATGCCTCTATTAAGGGATATATTATAATCAACTATAGAATAATAAATCTTCTTGAATCCACTTTCCGGGTATTCATTGTGCTGGTTTAGTAACATACATCAGGGTGTAGAACTTAATTCATGAAATCTTAGATATTGTTAACCTAACTCTCATGAGAGTACACGCGTGTAATCACAAAGCCTGACACGCTCTTGAAAGATTAAGGCCAACATTGTGTGAAATTTTGATATGTTCAGGCTGCATAAGTTGTATACTTGATGTGCTTCTCTTTAGCTGATAAAGGGACATTGTACACTAGATTTTTCTTTGCCTAAAGATGATTCATTTATATAGCCCATCTGATAGTGTTTTTATAAAAGTGTATTGTTTTGCTTACTTTTTATGAAAATTGTGCTGATTTTCAGACTCCTAACCAAGCCCCACAGTTTCAAATGTATACGTGTGTTTACTGACAACTGCGGGCTCCTGTTTATGTTATCTGTGTTTTCATATGCAGGGAAGGGGGAAGGTAGGGAGCGTATGATCTTTTTGTTTACCCAGCCCCTTTCAGTGGGTGTCCCAGCCTAACCTCATCAACAGTGCTAAACTGGAAGCTTCTAAGTAGGTTTTTACAAGGTTTTATACTGGATTTTTAGATCAGTATCTGTGCATATTCTTCTTCATAGTAGTGTCTATTACATGCAGTTATATGAAAATTGGTGTATATTGTCTCTTTAACCCCTTAACGACCACAAAGTACCTTATATGTCGATGGTCGTTAAGGTTATTTCAGGCCATAATAGTGCAGGCCTCACAGCGAGCGGCAGGACCACGCTATTATGACCTCCCTCCTGCAAGCATCCTGGAATAGCGCTGTCTTGTTATCAAAAAAGAAATCCCCATTGAAAGACTAGAGACGAACAGGGTACGTCGCTGGTCCTTAAGGGGTTAAGCTTGCAATCATATTTCCCATGTGATTGAATAACACACTATAGGTAAGCAAATCTGTGAGACAGAAAAAGTGGGTTGAATATTTTGCAGCTGATTACACTGTGTCCAAAAACAGAGGCGTTTGAAAGAAATAAATATTAACAAATACACGCATATTACTAATACTGGTAACTTTTATGTTTTTAAGAATGAAAATGGACACAAAACCAGTCCCTTAAAAATTGAAGATTTAAGGCATTAAAGGGACACGAAACACAACATTTGTCTTTCATTATTCAGATAGAATATGTCACTCATTTTAAACAACTTTTAAATTTACTTCTGTTATCTAATTTGCTTCAGTCCTTGGTATCCTTTGTTGGAAAGCATACCTAGGTAGGCTCCTAGCAGAAATGGACTATTGGGAGCTAGCTGCTGATTGGTGGCTGCACATATTAGCTTCCATTCATTAGATTAGTGCATTGCCGCTCATTCAACAAAGCACTGGCGGACCTACTCCACAGAGGGCCCTGGTGCAAAATTGTTATTGCCCCCCTCCCCAAGGTAACTAAGTATTAAGCAATAATAACAATATACATGCTTCTCTGTATAATTACTTTGAGTATATCTAAACACTAATAAGTATGTTGTGCAGTATAATGATGATAAATATCTGTACACAGATATGATGCATAGGTACACACCTATGTATAGACTGGCTGCTATGGGCCCCCCAAGAACTTGGGACCCGGTGCCACTGCACCTGCTATGCCAATGGTAGTTCCGCCCCTGCAACAAAGGATACAAAGAGTATTAAGCAAATTTGATAATAGATGTAAATTGGAAAGTTGTTTAAATTAGTATGCTCTGTTGGGTTTTATGTTCCTTTAAATACTTAGCTTTCATTCCCTAAAAAAACAGTTTTGTTTATACAATATTTCCTAAAATCAACCCCTTTTGCCCTAATGTACCTTAAAGATCCTCCACTTTACTCATCAGACATTTATTTTCTCTTCCAGAAGCAGAGCTCTGTAGCTGTTTGCTTCTATTGAGACAGAAGGCATTTATTCTCTCTAGAAGCAAATATTATAAAGCAGAAGACATATATATTTATATATATATATATATATATATATATATATATATATATATATACACAAAACACGGAAGGGGACTGCACTCTCACACATACACATCCAATGACCCTGTAACATGCTCAGCCCTGGGTGCTCACCGGCACTCACAGGAAGCTGTGCTGTCCCTAGAGTCACAGGCAGTTAACCCCAGACACGTCTGGGTGCAAGAACCATATGACAATGACATATGACAAAACAAATTAATACAACACACAGAGAAAGTCCATTTGGCCAGATGCGTTAACTAACCTTTACATTTTTGCTTTTACATCTTAGCTGAGAGCTTGTAAGTGAGTGCTGGACTTTCTCTGTGTGTTATATATATATATATAATAATTTAATGCAGGGGCTTAACTACAGGGGTCTCCACTGGACCAGGCCCGTCCTTTTGGGGGGACCACCAGTCATGAAAGTAGATTGCAGTTTTAGTTTGTAGAGCTGCTTATTAGAATTGAACTTTTTTAGTGCAGCTGCAGTTTTTTTATTCACCACTAGAGGCACTTGTGGCAAGAAACAACTTCCTGGAAAAGAAGGAAGCTAAAAGTTCAGTGCAGAAAGCTAAGTAAGTGTTGTTCTTAATGATTGTATTACTGTTCTGTGTTTGCTAGTCTGTGTAATCTGTACAGCTACTCCTCTTTTGCTTTACTAGTAATACATCATGCTTATACAAGAGAGTGAACCCATCTCTGCTTTAATTAGTTCTTTCTCTCTATTTGGCAATTTGTGGCTATAGTGTTTTGTGCCATGACCTTAGGTCAGAAATGACACACATCATACACCTCAGTGATTTGTAACATGTTTCAGCTACACTACTGTCACAAAAATGTTCATTTTCTATCTCAAGTTACTGCACTGCATGGCCAAGGGGAAAAGAGAAGCCTTAGCTCAGTACAGGACAGCTGATTATCTGTGTTTATTTATGTACAATCTATGCTTATGTGTGTCTATGTGTGTGTGCCTGTTGATATATATTTTTTGTTTATATGAATATGTTTGTCTCTATTTGTGTATATTTGAGTGTGTGTATATGTATATATATATATATATATATATATATATATATCATTTAGTACATAATGAGATTTGTAATAAATGATCACACTTGCAGAATGTGATTATCTTCTGAATAAATTAGCACTGTGTCTGCTGAAATAGTTTTTTATGGCCAATCTCCCTTCACTTTTTGCCCTATTTGGGGTAGTTTAAGAAATAAACAATGCTTGCCAGCATCATTTTGTTAACAATACTTAATACCACTACCAATACCAACTAGGGGTAAATAGTTATGTTAATTAATAAATGATTCTTTTTCCTATAACTATCCAGACTCCTGGCACATTGTCATCCATTCTTTAGAATTGTAAATCCCTAGTACATTATTTAGAATGAATTACCCAGAAATGTAAATGTAAATATCTATTATATTTAGGCAATGCTTGTAGGTTTAATGAGTTTTTTTACACATATTGCTTTAATATTTGAAGAATATGGTATATGACTAAGTTATTATTAATATATGCTAATTAACTGTGCTTTTATAGTTCTACAAAATAACTATTAATAGTAGGTTGTATTTTGGATGAGGTGCTGCTCAGGTGTGGGAGGCCCTGCCATAAACTTTGCCCTGGGGCCTAGTGAGTTCTAGTTACGCCCCTGATTTAATGTGAGAATAAACACTTTGGGCCTCATGTATAAAAAGGCGTGTGGACAGTTTCTCAACTTGAGAAGCTGTCCGCATGCCTTTGCTGCATATGGACAGTGAATCTGTTTGTCCGCTGGCCAGTATGCAGCAATACACACTCCGCTAAGTGTTTAATGCCCGCCCCTTCACTAGCGTGAATAATTGTGTGAGAGAGAAGGGACTGTCAATCACAGAGAGATTTTCTTTCATACCATTTTAAAGACTTTTCTCAATTTACTTCTATTATCAAATTGACTTTGTTGTCACGGTAATCATTGCTGAAGAGAATACCTAGACACGTAGCATGCATGTGTCTGGAGAACTTTATGGCAGTTTTGTTAGAAAGTTTTTGAGCACTAGATGGCAGCATTGCTTAAGAATATTTAAAAATGATGTCACATAATGCTTTAGACAGTTGCACAATCCTGAGCCTACCTACCTGCTTTTCAACAAAGAATACAATGAAAATGAAGCAGAACAGCAATTGTTAAGGTTACCAACGACCTACTTACAGCAAAATCAAAAGGCCACTTCTCTCTGCTTATTCTCCTTGATCTGTCTGCAGCCTTTGACACTGTTGACCACCCTCTCTTGCTCCAAACCCTCCAATCCTTCGGCATATGTGACACAGCCCTTTCGTGGCTCTCTTCCTACCTGTCAAACTGTACCTTTAGTGTAGCCTTCTCTGGGGCCTCCTCTGCCCCGTCACCACTTTCTGTCGGAGTACCGCAAGGCTCTGTCCTCGGTCCCCTTCTCTTCTCAATCTACACGTCATCACTAGGTTCCCTAATAAAGTCCCACGGTTTACAATATCATTTGTATGCCGATGACACCCAAATCTACTTCTCTGCACCCGACCTTTCTCCTTCCTTGCTAACCCATGTCACTAACTGTCTTTCTCACATCTCTAACTGGATGTCCTCTCACTACCTCAAGCTAAATCTCTCCAAAACTGAGCTCCTTATTTTCCCCCCTTCTTCAAAACTCTCCACCCCCTATCTCTCTATAACTGTCGACAACTCCATCATTACCCCTACCCCGCATGCCCGATGTCTCGGGGTCACATTTGACTCAGATTTTTCTTTCACTCCTCACATTCAGTCTTTGGCTAAAGCCTGCCGCTTCCACCTTAAAAACATCTCTAAAATTAGACACTTCCTTACACAAGACACAACTAAGATTTTAGTCCACTCTCTCATCCTCTCCCGCCTCGATTACTGCAACTCTGTACTCTCTGGTCTCCCCACCTACCACCTAGCTCCTTTACAATCCTTAATGAATGCCTCTGCCAGACTCATCTTCCTTACAAGTCGCTCTTCATCTGCTGCACCTCTCTGCCAATCTCTCCACTGCTTTCCTCTTGCCTCTAGGATCAAACACAAAATTCTCACTCTGACATACAAAGCCCTCAACTGCACTGCTCCCACCTATATCTCAGACCTTGTCTCCAGATACTCTTCCTCCCGTCCCCTTCGCTCTGCTCACGACCTCCTCCTCTCCTCCTCTCTTGTTACCTCAGCACACTCCCATTTACAGGACTTCTCCAGATTGGCTCCCATCTTATGGAACTCTCTGCCTCGCTCCACAAGACTCTCTTCTAGTTTTAAAAGCTTCAAGTACTCCCTAAAGACTCTACTGTTCAGGGATGCATACAACCTTTCTTTATACCAGTTCCTCTCCTCCATTGCTATCCCCTGAACCCCCTTAGCATGTAAGCTTAAGAGTCCAGCTGTTTGTTGATCACCTTTTCAAAAGCTGACTACAACAGTGCAACTCTTGGCAGGGCCCTCTACCCATTTGATCCCTATAACTGCTTTTTTTGTACTCAGCCTTTGTTAATAGCACTGCGGAATCTGTTGGCGCTCTACAAATAACCGATAATAATAATAATAATAATAATAATAAAGATCTGATAACAGAGCTAAATGGGTAACTTATTTAAAAATCGTACACTCTGTTATAATCATGAAAGAAAAATGTGAGTGTCATGTCCCTTTAACAAATAAAAATGAGTTAGAGACACTCTTTCAAGTCCTTTCAAATAAATGTTTCTAGGTATAGTGAATCTAAACTGTCTCCAAATAAGTTTTGGTGAGTAAAGGGTAGGAGCAAGATGAGAGAAAAAGTGCCTGATTGTAAATATAGTGACATAGAATAGATCATTGCATATTATTATTATTATTATTATTATCAGGTATTTGTAGAGCGCCAACAGATTCCGCAGCGCTGATATGCAACTGTACTCCTCTCGGAAGAAAACCCTAACAAGCAGTGTTTCCACTGAGGTAGAGTATTCTGGGTAAGAATGTGCAAATTAACCTCACAATAACCCATCCTTTTAAATCTCCTATATCCGCTTTAAACACAGATTTTGCCAGTCCAGTGTAAATACATAGTAGGGAGTGATTTCTCTTGCGGTACTTACCCTTACTATGTATTAAAGCTGCATATAATTATGTGGACTGGCTTAAGTAAATACATATTTAAAATGGGTAGGAGATGCAGAAAGATAGGGCATATAAAGCTTGTTTGGATGTTCTTACCCAAAATCCTGTTTTTGGTGCATACAAAACTCTTTTCCTCAAGTTAACTACGCTATAAATTTGTTTTTTTGTGCTAGTCGGGTTCCGTTCATATTGTAAACTGCTTTTGCTCTTGCACTAACCCGACGAGGGCAAAAAGCTGAAGTTAGAATATCGCATGCGTGTTCATGTATTACCCCATAAAAGTCAATGGAGAAAAAAAACTATCACCCTACTCTCAGGCAAACCCAATCAAACCAGATCTACAAATATTATTTTATTACTCTGTTGTAATGTAAAGTGCAGAAGACTCAGAGGCTACAATATGCAAATATATAACATAAGACCAACGAAGAACTCTATATCTGTTTCTCACATCCATGTCAAGCCCACACCTCAGGACAGAATGTTATAAAGTGGGACAGAAAACCAGGACAATTATAACATGCAATAGGAGATTAAAACTCTGGATTGTATCAGGAAAATAGTATATAGGCTTTTGTTTTCAAGAGGTCTTGATCTCATGTTGAAGGGTAGTAGGTTTAGGTGTAATTTGCAGAAGCACTTCTTCAGAGAAAGGGTGTTTGATTCATGGAATAAACTTCTGTTAGAGTTGGTAAAGGCAAACTGTGGAGCACTTTATGAATGCCTTGAATAAGCTTACTGTTATCCTAAGAAATAATTAAGCTTACACTTTATAATAAAGTGCATACAAAGAGAGAAGCCCACTACCAGGAACGAACAACAGCTCAATAGCTTGTTCTATGGCGAGTAACCACCTAGGAGCAGCCTCTTTTATCCCAGGTCTGCTTTTCACAAAGGAAAAGTTTTCTGAAGTATATCAGCCTGAACCCGTCAAGTAAGGTCAGTCCAGCCCTGAAATACCAGGCAATTCTCCTTCGAACAAGGAACATGACAACCCCAGATGATCGTATGGCCTCCTATGGGTCTCGTCAGTGAGGTGCAGCCATATTCCTCTAAGCTTCACTGGGCAAGGAGTCCACGTTTGGTTTCCCCTATCACCCTTAGGGAGACCTCCCTAGGGTCATTATTCACACAAAAACTATAATAGTTTTTTTTTAAAAAATATACAAATTCTTAATTGCAATCATAAGTGAATACTCTAATGATCGTGTTAGTTGTGGAGTCTAAGTGACTCTTAACTTACCTGCTCAGATCAGATGAGATAAGATAATACTCCCATACTGTGAGATCCCTCACGAGATTCTAAAAAGGAGGATTTTGCTATAGTTTTCCAAGAGGCGTTCCCTGCCCAGAAGGATGTGAATGAGAGACAAGCGCAGTGCAATAAATCATTGCATGACAAAAGTTTTGCTGCATTCACACTTTGTTCTTTGCTTTTTTTTTATTACTTTAGATTTCTGACTACATCTTTTTTAAGTTTTATTACATTTAAACTTTGCATTTTCTATTTTGTATTTTAATGCATATAGATTATGTATATAGCGGTGTATTTAAGATTTGGGATTTTATAAATTCTCATTATGATTTGATAGTTTCTGTGTAACTGTAACAGTGTAGGGTCATACGTTGCATATTTATGTGTATCTTTTATAAATTACATTGTACTTTGTATTTGTTGTATTTAAAATAAAGCTGGCAGCTTTCATTTTCCAGAGAGATTAATTACTTTCTATGAGACCAATGATCAAAGATTCTCTAGTTTGGAGAGAAATTATAGGGCAGATTACCCATGGGCTGAACTCACTGATTTCTATTAGAATAAGGACGGAACCTTGAAGTCTCAGAGAGATGAGAGATGCCTTTCAAATAAAGTAATGTGGCTGTCTAGGATACAAAATTTCACAAGGTAGAATTAAGTAAACAGGAGAGCACCTGGGACTGACATAAAGGGGCTGACTTATCAAGGGCCGAATGGCTCCTGATGCCCATGTTTCCGCACGAGCCTTCAGGCTCGCCGGAAACAGCAGTTATGAAGCAGCAGTCATAAGACCGCTGCTCCTTAACTGGTCGGCTGCCTCTGAGGCTGCGGACATCAATCTGCCCGATCCTATACGATCGGGTTGATTGACCCCCCCTTCTAGTGGCCGGTTGGCTGCAAATCTGCATATGCTGTTGTCATTCAGCGATGTCTGTTGGATATGATACGCTACAGCATTTTCAGCAAATACAAATAAAACTGAAATGTTTTCACTACAATTGAAATTGATTTTGCCTATAAATAAATATATATTACTTTTATATTAATTAAATAAGTGTATTGTGAATGTTGAGCAAACTTCACCTGCATACAGCTGGCGAGATTAATTGGTAATACCAGAGTTTGTAAAATGCTTACAGCATTTAAAGGGACAGTATACACCAACTTTCATTTAACTGCATGTAATAGACACTACTGTAAAGAATAGTATGTAGAGATACTGATATAAAAATCCAGTATAAAACCATTTAAAAACTTACTTTGAAGCTCTCCGTTTAGCACTGTTGAAAAGATTAGCTGGAATACCCACTGCAAGTGGTTCTATAGCAAATAAAGATGACACTCCCTCCTCCCCCTTCCTCTGCATATGAAAAGACTCTTTACACAAACAGGAGCAAGCTGGAGTAGGTATACATCAGTATTCTCCTAAAACCTTGGGGCTTGGTTAGGAGTAAGAAAATCAGCGCAATGTTATTTAAAAATAAGCAAAACTATACATTTAAAAAAAAAAAAAAAGCTGTATAGGCTGTATAAATAGAGCATCTACAAAACTTTAATGCAAAGAAAAATCTAGGGTATAATGTCCCTTTAATGAGAATTCTGAGAGAGCTTCAGACATACCCTGGGAACTCCATTGCTCAGCAAAGTGAGCTCCCCTGTCTTTCCCACTTTCTGAAGCTCCCTGCTTTATTTGGCATAAAACAAATACAAAGTGCAATGTAATTTGTAAAATATACACAGAATTATACAGTATGATTCTAATTTGTTAAAATAGCACAGAAACATTCAAAGCATAATCAGGATTTGTGAAATCACTGCTGTATACCAAATCTAAATACATTAAAATACAAAATAGAAACTGCAAAACTTAAATGTAATAAAACTTAAATGACCCAGTCTGAGATATGAAGTAATATGAAATATAAAGCACAAAATGTAAGTGTAGCTAAACTCTCATGTTAGCTATACTAGAGGATCATTTTAGATCATTTCTTCTGAGAGCTTTATGGGAGGCCACTTTCATCTCTCTGGGACTTCCAGTTTCCGCCCTTTTTCTTAAAGCATTCACTGAGTTCAGCCACTGTCAAGTCTACACTACAATTTCTCTATAAGCAGGAGAATATTTTATCATTGAGCACTAAATGTGTAATCTAAAAGTATTCTTAACTTTCTATTAAAAGGAAAAAAAAATGTGTTTTATTAACATTAAGATTTGTTTAAATAAAGTTATGCAAAAAGCAAACAAAAAATAAATAAATAGGATTTTAGCAGCTCTAATTCCTATTGGCTGATTCAAAATTTTCAGCCAATAGGAATGCAAGGGACGCCATCTTGAATCGCTTACCTTGCATTGAAGATTCAGTGTACGGCGGCGACCGTATAAAGAGGATGCTCTACGCCGAATGTCTTCAGGATGGACCAGCTCCCCGCCGCCAGGATCAAGATAAAAGATGCCTCCTGGGTGAAGATTGAAGAGGCCGCCTGGATGAAGACTTCTCGCGCTTGGATGAAGACTTTGCCGCCGAGATGAAGATTGAAGAGGCCGTCTGGATGAAGATCGTTCAAGCGGGACTTCAAAAACTGTAAGTGGATCTTCGGGGGTTAGTGATGGGTTTTTTGGGTGGGTTTTTATTTTAGATTAGGGTTTGGGCATATAAAGAGCTAAAGGCCCTTTTAAGGGCAATGTCCATCCAAATGCCTTTTTCAGGGCAATGGGTAGCTTAGGTTTTTTAGATTGTGTGGGTTTGTAATGTTAGTGGGACTTTGTATTTTTCTTCAGGTAAAAGAGCTGAGTAACTTAGGGCAATGCCCTATAAAAGGCCCTTGTAAGGGCCATTGGTAGTTTATTCTAGAATAGGTTTTTTTATTTTGGGGTGTTTTTTTTTTTTTTAAATGGGTATTAGAATAGAAATAATTTTTATTATTTTTGATAATTTGTTTATTTTGTGTAATGTATTTTTTCATTTTCTGTGGGTTTTTATATTTAGATTAGGGCTTGGGCAACAAAAGAGCTAAATGCCCTTTTAAGGGCAATGCCCATACAAATGTCCTTTTCAGGGCAATGGGTAGATTAGGTTTTACTTTCTTTTTATTTTGTGGGTTTGGAGGGTGGGGGTTTGTATATTGTTAGGGGGTGTTTTTTGTAGCAAAAGAGCTGTTAACTTGAGGGCAATCCCCCTACAAAAGGCCCTTTTTAAGGGGGGTCTTTGTAACTATTAGGAGTGTTTTATTTTCTTTTGTAGCAAAAGAGCTGTTTAACTTAGGGCAATGCTCTACAAAAGGCCCTTTTTAAGGGCCCTTGGTAGTTTATTATAGATTAGGGTTTTTTATTTTGATGTGAGTTTTTTTTTATTTTTAAAAGGGTATTAGAATAGGAATATTTTTGTTTTGTTTTGCATAATGTTTGTTATTTTTTGAAATGGTAGTTTTTTTTTATTTTTTTGTAATTTTAGTGCTTGTTATTTTTTGTAATGTTAGGTTTTAGTGTAAGGCAGCTTAGGTTTTATTTCACAGGTAAGTTTGTATTTATTTTAACTAGTTAGTTAGTAAATAGTTAATAACTATTTACTAACTAGTCTACCTAGGTAAAATAAATACAAACAACTGTGAAATAAAAATAAAACCTAAGCTATCTACAATGTAACTATTCAGTTATATTGAAGCTAGCTTAGGTTTTATTTTTATTTCACAGGTAAGTTTGTATTTATTTTGACTAGTTAGTAAATAGTTCATAACTATTTACTAACTAGTCTACCTAGTTAAAATAAATGCAAAATTACATGTGAAATAAAAATAAAACCTAAGCTAGCTACGATATAACTGAATAGTTACATTGTAGCTAGCTTAGGTTTTATTTCACGGGTATTTAGTTTAAAATAGGTATTATTTAGTTAATTATTGCAACTTTAATTTAGCTCTATTTAAATTATTTTAAAGTTAGGGGGTGTTAGGTTTACGGTTAGATTAGGTTTAGGGGTTAATATAGTTTAATTTAGGTTGTTGCGATGTGGGGGGCTTATGTGGGGTTAATAGGTTTATTTAGTGGTAGTGATATGGGCGACCAGAGATTTAGGGGTTAATAACTTTATTTAGTTGCAACAATGTTGGGAAGCGGTGGAATAGGGGTTAATACATTTATTATAGTGTGGGCGATGTTGGGGTGCTGGGGAATAGGGGTTAATAACTTTAATATAGTGGCAGCGATATCGGGAGCGGCAGATTAGGGGTTAATAACATTATGTAGGTGTCGGTGATGTTGGGGACAGCAGATTAGGGGTGTTTAGACGTGGGGTTTATGTTAGGTTTAAACGTAACTTTTCTTTTCCCCATAGACATCAATGGACTGCGTTATGGAGCTTTTCTTTCCGCGATCGCAGGTGTTAGACTTTTTTCTGACCCGCTCTCCCCATTGATGTCTATGGGGAAAGCGTGCACAAGCACGTCAAAACAGCACTTGTTTTGTGTGCGGTATGGAGCTTAAAAACCCCATATCGCATGCACAATCTGGGTTTTGAAAAACTTGTAATGGCTGCGCTATAGGGGGTTAAATAACACAAATTTTCTTGCGTTCGTTAATTTCCCTATAGCGCGCATAACTCGTAATCTAGGTGTAATGTCTTTAACAAAATGGCTTCAGCAGAAGAGATAAGTGAGCCTTAAAGGGACATAAAACAAGTTGGGATAAAGACAAAATAATATAATATGTAATTTAATTACTTTACCTGCAAATTTATACTGCAGTGCCTCTCCATTAACCCTTTCTTTTTAGTTTCTGAATTGTAAAGCTTTAACTCCCCACACACAATTAATTTTATGGCTGTATCTATGTTTATTGTTCTTTTGGTAGAATGCAAAAAGTTAATAGGGATTATCTGCTGGAGCATGCCTAGAAGCTGTGAACTCAGTTGAAATACAATACCTGTGTCTAAACACTGATAAAAGGGGTGGGGTTTGCTGCTCCAGGCAGCTTAGCTATGTAATTATTTTGATTTTTTTGAAAATTATTTTAAAAATCTTGCCAGCAATTTGTAAACAATGTTTTTATGCAAACTATTTTAAATTAAAGGGAGAGTTAACACCAGAATTTTTGTTTTAAAAGATAGATAATCCCTTAATTACCAATTCCCCAGTTTTGCAAAACCAACACAGTTATAATTATACACGTTTTACCTCTGTAATTACCTTGTATCTAAGCCTCAGCAGACTGCCCCCTTATTTCAGTTCTTTTGACAGACTTGCTTTTTAGCCAATCAGAGCTGTCTCTATGGTAAATTCATGTGCATGAGCTCAATGTTATCTATATGAAACACGTGAACTAATGCCCTCTAGTGGTGAAAAACTATCAAAATGCATTTAGATTAGAGGTGGCCTTCAAGATCTAAGAAATTAACATATAAACCTCCTAGGTTTAGCTTTCAACTAAGAACAAAGAAAAATTGGTGATAAAAGTAAATTGGAAAGTTGTTTAAAATTACATGCCCTATTTGAAACATGAAAGTTTTTTTTTTTTTGGACTTGACTGTCCCTTTAATTAGTTTTATAGCACATTTAAAGGGTGTCTCCCTTACCTGCAAAACACAATTTTCTCTAAAAAAAATTACACTTTACGTGATTTTAACAGATTTATTTTGTATGCAGGTCTTTTGTAATGTAGCATGTAACTGCTGATATATACTATGCATAAATAAAACAAATGTGCGTTATGTCCCTTTTAAGTCAACGTACTGTCATTGACATTATATTGCTTATTCTGTACTAATAAAAAATCTCCATTGATATCTAGACTATATTTGATCTATTTGCTTCTTGGCTAATCTTTTGATCTCTGCATCCTTTAATTTTAAAATGTTTTGGATCATCTGCCTGGTTTGTCAAATGTAATCACATTTGAGCAAGTCCTGGGCATCCTGAGAAATTGTTCCATCAAAATGCTATTAAGAAGGGCAGCGTTATAACAGCTGCCTGCTCTAAGTAAAGAATTGTCTGTTTCATTCTTATAACCACAAGCCAAAAACATTCAAATATAATGGTCTAGATTACAAGTGGTGCGCTTTTACTTTAGCTCACGAGCTGTGGTAAAACTAAACTTTGAACGCAGGCAAGTCAACATAATTATTAAAAATTGAAAGTAAAATGTTATCTACCATAGATTTTAATGGGGTGCGCTGTTAAAAAAAAATCTAACTCTTATCACTTGCACACTAACCTGACTCAGCATTAGACCAACTGCCCTAAAGATCTGAAGGTAGTCATGACCATTTAACATTCCAATGTTCTTTACATTAAAGAGAATTCTTTTTTTTTTTTTTTTTAATTTATTTATTTTTTTATTTAAGAAACAGAAATACAGAAACAGAAGAAATATGTATCTGAACGTACAGCGTAGAGATACAACAAAAATACGATTCACAGTCAGAAATACACTTAGTGACAGTGATGTGCAGTCACTAGAGGCAGGTGAGGCAGTGCTTCACCTTTCATATGGGCAAAAATATATATTTTTTTATTGGCTTAAAAAAAAAATTGTAATTTTTTTTCCCCAGCATTTTTTTTCACAGCTAGATGTTGTGCAATGGAGAGGCACAAGCAGGTCTGCCCACCATTACACAACATGCTGCGCCATCTACTGGATGACAGTGGTTAAGATCATTGCATGGCCCATAAGTGCTTTATTTGAGGCAGTCCTATTTGGGCTGAACCAATCCAGCGAGAGGCATTAGTAAGTGGAACATAGGGTTGGGGCTGGATGTTAAATCATATAAAACAAAACAAAAACGTAAAAAAACAACTTTCATATATTTTGTTGCTGTCCTGTGAACCTGCTAGCTTTGCTAAAGTGAAAAAGAGAGTTCTGTTCTTCCCCTCTAAGTGCAGTGGAATGTGCCACTGTCACTTCCTGAATCCTTACAGAGAAGGAAGAGAGAGGCACAGAGAGCAATGTTTCTGTTCAGCCACATCTTATTGAAGTAAGATTTTACTGTAAGGGATTCTGTTAGTGAAAATGATAATTTAATGAATGTGGTTTAGTGTTTTTTTACTCTTTTACAGCAGGGTCGTTTTTGTATTTTGTTTACTCAAACTTTACACCCACTAACTTAGCAGCTTGTCTCTGTACTTCACACTAAATTATAGACTAATTTTATGAACTCTCTGTAGCTCTGCTGTTTTATTACTTTAAAATGCAGTGGTCCCCCCTTGTGTGTGTGTGTGTGTCTCTCTCTCTCTCTCTCTCTCTCTCTCTCTCTCTCTCTCTATCTATCTATCCATCTCTCTCCTTATGTGTTGTTCTCCCCCATGGTCTCTTTCTCTCTCTGTCTCTCTTCTTCCCCCTCTGACTCTCATCCCTTATGTAATGAAAGAATCTATAAGCATAATTTGCAGCATTAAAGTAAAAAGTATGTTTAAACATATTTTAATGGGCATGGATTTCTAGATCTCATAATCAGAGCAAGCATTGTGTTATCTGGCAAGAGTTTCTGTTACAATACTTTTAGACTAAAATCAGATGTTTACTAAGTTGACCAGTTTTCCAAGACACCATTTAAAGGGACATGAAACCCATATGAAACCCATATGCAAATTGAAATAACTTTCCAATTTACATCTAATATCTAATTTTCTTCATTCTTTTGATGTCCTTTGTTGAAAATCATATCTAAATATGCTCAGTAGCTGCTGATTGGTGGCTGCACATAGATACCTCATGTGATTGGCTCACCCATGTGCATTGCTATTTCTTCAACAAAGGATATCTAAAGAATGAAGGCGTATCCTAGCCGCTGCCTCACCAACCTCTGACGTCACTGCACGTCACTGCTTAGTGATCAAAATCAAAACGTTGTTAAATAATAATAACTTTGTTAAGCAGAAAGCAAGAATTATTACAATTGCTATTATCATTAAAAACAAAATTAAACCAAACCCAATTTAAACAAATAAACTGTGAGCTTTAAGTGCATACCGATAAAAGTATCAAAGATAATTCCAAATTAGTCAGGTGTCATTTCCTAATATACTTATGTGTCTTGTATTTATAAAACACCAAGAAATGGTAGAAAGAGAAGAGAAACGAGAAAAAAAATAAGAGAAAAAGATCATCATAATGTGAATTACCTTATTAATTAACATTATTTTCTTATTTTTCAAGTTATATCCAATAAAGCACCACACAAAATACCAATAAAAATGTAACCTATTAAAGATAAAACATTACAAACAGGATTCTAAAACAGTTTTAAAATGCCTAAGCAATGTCTGACTAAGAAGAGATGATAAAAAGTACCATTCACCTATTTATGAGAGACTAACCTATATAGCCTAAGTCAGTAATTATTGTTACTATAAAAATGACTCTTCTACACTCTGTAAAGTTAAAGATGACTAACATTGAAGCCAGTCAGGTCATTTACAGAATATAATAAAACACAGAAACAGTGAAAATAAGAAAGAAATATGATACACCAATATACATAGCAGTCACTAACTGTCGCAACAGAGTTACCGCCTACACAATCTAATACGCTGGTTATGCTAAATAAGGGGTGATAGTAAAGGCGCGCAGCCTCAGGTGCAAGTAGCTGATTCCAACACACTCTACCCTAATGTGCCTATTTCCTTCTCCCTTTATTCCCTCTCTTCCCTTCTCCCTCCTTTCTCTTTTTATTAAAACAAAGCAATAAAGTTTTTAACATATTACCCCCCCCAAAAAAAAATTCTGCCTGCATAGACAAAAAATACAGACCAAAGCAGGATTACCCGGCCAAGAAGAGGCACACATTAATCACTCGACCAAAATATCAACTAGGCACAGAAGAAAAAGAAAAAAAAAAAAAAAGCAACTCCCTCTCACCCCACCGTGACCCCCCGAACCCCTCACTCCACATCCCCTGCCCAGTCCCTAGGACTGTTAAAAAAATCTAACTCTTATCACTTGCACACTAACCGGACTCAGCATTAGACCATCTGCCCTAAAGATCTGAAGGTAGTCATGGACATTTAACATTCCAATGTTCTTTACATTAAAGAGAATTCTATTCTTTATCTATAAATATTTTATATATTTATTTATTTATATATATATACACCATATTTTTCGCTCCATAAGACGCACCTGACCATAAGATGCACTTAGTTTTTAGAGGAGGAAAACAAGAAAAAAAATATTCTGAATCAAATGGTGTAGTAAACTATTTAATAAACTATAACAGAATAATAGAACAGTCAACAGTGGATTAAAGAACCATCATCAGTGTCATTAACAAATGAAGAGAGACTTTAAGGTTTCGAGTACTCTTCTAGTCTGTGTACCCCAAGAACTCTGAATCGCTTGAGTCAGAATTTAAGAAGCTGAGATCACAAACATTGCTTTCAACGCTATCTTCAGCTAAGAAATCATCTTCGGTTCCATCCAAAGCATTGCTAATGCCACATTTTTTGAATGACTAAACGATTTCATCCTTCACTGAGTGCCATGATGTTTTCACCCATTCACAAACTTGAGTGATAGAGGGCCTCTGCCTTTGTCCAGTAGGTGTCAGATCATGATTACCAGCAGCCATCCATTTGTTCCACTCATCTCGCATAAAGACCTTAAATGGTTTTTGATAGAAACGTCGAGAGGTTGCAACTGGCTGGTAAGACCTCCCGGAATTACAGGTAGATGAGTCTTTACTTCTTTAAAGCACTTTTTTGTAGTTTCGCTAATATGTGCTCTAAACTGGTCAAGCACTAATAAGGCAGGTTTTTTCAAAAGCCCTCCAGGATGTTTGGACCACACTTTTTCAAGCCATACTCTCATTCCATTTTCGTCCATCCATCATTTCTCATGAACATTTACAACTCCTCCTCTTGGAATCACTTCTTTTTCCTTTTGAAAATTAACATGGGTGGCAATTTGGTGCCATCTGCACAGCAGGACAACACAACCCTGTAATGGGTTTTCTCATGTCGGGAGGTTTTCACGGTGATAGTTTTGGCACCTTTCAGATCAATAGTCCTATTAGATGGCACTTCAAAGGTCAGCGGGACTTCATCCGTTTTCCCAATCTGGCCAATTTCAAACCGATTTTTCTTCCTAGCATCAATTACAAATTTATGAAAAGACAGAATCTTATTTTCATATTCTTTTGGCATTTTTTGTGCAATTCTAGTTTTGGTGTGCATAGCAAGGCCACATCGCCTCATAAACCTGTAGCATCACGATGGTGATCCAGTAAAATCATGAATGCCTTTCTCTACAGCAATGCGTTTGGCTTCATATATTCTAATTTTTGTAGAGACTGATAAGCCATTATTCCGGTGATGTATGATCCATTCTTTCATGGTCACTTCTAACTGTGGCCACTTTGCAGCATGCCCACGAAAAGTGTGCTTACTTTTATTCGCTTTTTGCAGCTCAGTTGGAGGTGGCCCAAAATGTCTCTCTGCTGCTCTGTTTCCATGCTCCTTTGCATATTTTACTACCTATAGTTATAGGAATTTTATGTGCTATTCTTTTTTGCGTTATCATCTTTGTACCGGTATGTACGGGAGAGGTTTTCTGCAAGAAAATACAGTGATGAAGAAACTGTCAGTAATGTACCAGTATCTCCAATGTTTACCACTGAGCGCTGCCCATTTGCGTTATCTCTGAGCATGGTCTTACCATAATTCATAAAATGCATTCTGGTGGCACAAATAAAATAGAAATGCATCCATATTAAAGTACGGTAAGAATTTACAACTCTGCATTCTTTCCTCCTCCATGCCGCACAATCTCAGTTTGCTTCCCTGCTTTTCACACCTGCACTTGGCGATTTGGCTCCAGTGCACACACACATTCGCTCCATAAGACCTGTACACACTGTGATTGTGTTCTGTGAATAGCAGTGTTTTATGGAGGCTTTTAAAGTTTGAAATGAAATAAAGCATCTTGGGTTTATACATAGATTTTGACTTCTGGATTTTCTGGGATATAGTGCGCTACACTACTTGTTACATTCGCTCAGGGCCAGTGCTAGGATTTTTGGCCACACAGGCGAGGATACATTTTGCCGCCCCCAACCCCTCCATGATTACCAGTACATACCATCCCCATTGCTAGTTAAAGGGCTATGAAACCCAATTTTTTTCTTTCATGATTCAGACAGAGCATGCAATTCTAAGCAAATTTCTTATTTACTCCTATTATCCATTTTGTTTCTTCTCTTGCTATCTGTATTTGAAAAGTAGGACTGTAAGGTTAGGAGCCGTCTCATTTTTGGTTCCGCACCTGAGTAGCTCTTGCTAATTGGTGGCTAAAATCAAACATACCGGTATATATAAATAAATAAATAAATAAAGGACAGTAATATTTAACTACTGGTATATAATATGTCATTAGGTGTCCTGGGGGGAACAATTTCCTGATGCCTGATGTGCCAAGGGGAGGGGGCTAACCCAAACCCTATCCCCTAAACCCCTAACCCTAATATCCCTAACCCTAATAACCCTAACCTGCAGTGCCAATTTTAAAAACATTAAGGGCCAGATTTAAATTCTTACCGGTATATACCGGTATATAAAAAAAAATTCACCTGCTCCTCCAGCCCACAAACAGTAAAACTAGTGCATTTTTTGGCAGTATATGGCTTATCTGTTGCCAGTGTTCTTCACCGGGATAAGTTCTGATCCACAGTAGCACTAGCTGCAGCAAATCCCCGGGCCTTCACACAGCAGCTTCCGGTGCCCCCAGTCTCGGCTGAAAAGCTCTGCCCTGCTCCCGCAGACACTGTGTGTGGGTTCACCATCCTATAGCGCTTCCTCATTCACTTCTCAGACAGTGACAGATAACCTGCGCCCCGCGCAGGAAGTGGAACTCAGCAAGACAGTGCAACCAATTAGAGGATGTGACACCATCGCCACTGTTAACCCCGCTGCGCTAACAAAATTATTATTATGTTAAATAGCCTAAATATGCAAGCGAAGGGCCTGCATTCGCTCCATAAGATGCACAGATATTTCCTTACTTACTTTTGAGGGGGAAAAAGTGCGTCTTATGGAGCGAAAAATACGGTATATATATATATAAAAATAAAATTATTGTTTGTAAACTATATATCTATACCTATATTTCTATATGAATATATATAGGTATAGATACATGGAGAAGATTATAAGTGGTGTGTTATTTATCACATTCGCTCAAATGTAAACGTCACTAGAAGTAAGATTTTTGCGCGCCACTTGTAATCTCTATAATAATGTTTGTTAATTTGTATTAATATTTTTTTTATGTTTTAATATTTAAATAATGCACATTGAAGTTAGCAATTCTTCATGTGCGCTAACCCGACATCACGTTAGAACAATACTGCAAACCCCCAATGTGTGTTACGCATATTTTACATTTCTGTTCATGTTCTTCACATAGAAACTAATGTAATTTTTATTATTAAATATATTGTATATATATATATATATATATATATATATATATATATATATATATATATATATAATGTTAATGTAAAATAGATATCTATACCTATATATCTATAAGAATCGATATACAGGTATAGATATATAAAATATTTATTTACAATAAAAATTACATTATCCTGTAAGTGAAGAAAAGGGGAATGTTAAATATGTACATTAAATATATTAAATATACAGTAAAAACAGACTTAAGTATGTCTGTACACACACACACACACACATATATATATATATATATATACTGTATATGTACATACATTATATACATGCATACACATATTTAGACATGCATATGTGTGTTTATATACATACATATATCTTTGAACCCTTATAGCTTTTTTTTTTATATTTCTTTGAATCATTTTTTGTCAGATAGTGTTTTTATGAGAGTAACTGTAATTTCAATTATTGGATCGCGTCTATGGGGCGTCCCTACAACCCTAGGAACGCCCTCCAGACTGCCATCAAATCCTGTGAGCACAGAAAGCTTCAGGACAGCCATTGGCTATGACGTTCTATTCCGTCATAACGGCTCTAAAGCACAGTGTAATTATATTGAAATAGAACGGCATAACGGCATTAAAAGGTTAAATAATTTTGCACAAAAAAAAAAGAAAAAATATAAATACATTTTTTTTTTTTCCAAAACACAAATTTACTAAATTAATAATCCTTTCTGCCAACTGGTATGTAATCTTCAAATTATTTCACAATAGCAAATAGTACAAGACGTTCAAGAATAATAACAGACTGATTGATAGACAGTAGGTAAGGCAAAGTTGGTTATTCAGATATTCGTTTGTTAAACAAATTCCAAATATGTGGGTAGCAGCAATTGGCTATTTTCACCACCAGATTTATTAGTGTTGAAATGCAATACAAAAAGATCTGGATTTGCATAGATCTTTGTGTATTGCACTTAAAGGGACACTAAACCCAATTTTTTTCTTTAATGATTCAGATAAAGCCTGCAATTTTAAGCAACTTTCTAATTTACTCCGGTTATCAATTTTTCTTCGTTCTCTTGCTATCTTTATTTAAAAAGCAGGAATGTAAAGAGTATGAGCCAGCCCATTTTTGGTTCAGAAACCTGGGTTATGTTTGCTTATTGGTGGCTAAATGTCAGCCACCAATAAGCAAGCGCTATCCATGGTGCTGAACCTAAAATGAGCTGGCTCCTACGTTTTAAATTCCTGCTTTTAAATAAAGATTGCAAGAGAACGAATAAAAATTGATAATAGTAAATTAGAAAGTTGCTTAAAATTGCATGCCGTATCTCAATCATAAAAGAAAAAAAAAATTGGGTTTAGTATCACTTTAAGCACTAATATATCCGTGAACAAATAAAGCTGATTGCTGCTACATGTAGCTATATTTGGAATTTGTATGACAAACGAATATCTGAATAACCAATTTTGCACATACCTAACAGGTGATAAAAAAGGTTGGTCCATATCTCCAGTCAATCAGACCGATTGTGTGCAAACCTGAGTATTTTTATTTATTTCATTATTTTTTGCATCTTATTAGAAGATCAGTTAGTTGAATGAAAGGGATAGGAAAGTCAAATTTAAACTTGAATGATTCAGATAGAGCATGTAATTTTAATACACTTTTAAATTCACTTCTATTTTCAAATGTGCTTTGTTCTCTTGGTATCCCTTGTTGAAAAAGAATACACACATACCCTACACTAGTGGGAGCTAGCTGCTAATTGGTGCCTGCACACATTTGCAATTGGAAAGCAGTTTAAAATGCTATGTTTTATCTAAATCATGAAAGAAAAATTTGGGGTTTAATGTCCTTTTAAAGGAACTTGAAGCTAATTATATTTGTTTCATTAATTAGATAAAGCATATCATTTTAAAAAAAATACTTCTATTAAATGTACTATGTTCTTATGGTATTCTTTGTTGAAGAGAATATTTAGGTAGGTAGCATGCACTTGATTGGGAAACTACGTGGAAGCAGTTTTGATAAAAGATTCATGCTCCTCAGCTAAAGCCATTGGGAAATCTCCCAATAACTGTGGGTATGTTAATGGTTTTCTAATGGATATAAGATCACTTAATGTAAAAACCACACACAAAGGAATAAGAGATGCTTGAAATGAACAGAAAGAAAGCCCAAGATTCATCTAAAATATACATATAAAAAGCATTACTATTTTTATATATACAATATATATATATATATATATATATATATATATATATATATATATATATATATATATATATATATATATATACTGAATATTGGACTTATACTTTATTTATATATATTTTGTATATTTTGGCTGAACCTTGGGACTATTTTTACATTATTTATATATATTTTGACTGAACCTTGGACCTTCTTAGTGTTTATTATTACGAGGTGTACGGGAACTCCTTCACAACATGGTTTGTCACCATAGCTGACATTCCTCAGTCGAGCTTTTACATGGGACATTTAGAGGACTGTTCTTTTCATTTGGAATATCATTTGAGTATCTGAACATAGAGTATCAGTTTGGAGTGGAATTTGGCTATATAGATACAACATTGTAGCAGACTAGAGGAGCTTTGGGGTAGGAGTGGCTACACAAGCCGCAGCCCCCAGCCACTCTTCGGTGTTAGGTCTATAGCGGCCAGAAGACAGATCTTGTTACCTGTTTCCTGACATGTTCGTAGCAGTTCATGCAGGCTTTGGGGTAGGAGTGGCTACATGTGCCATGTTCCCCTGCTTGTATTTGGCATATAGGTTTTTTACCAGCAACAAGGAGGTTAAACTTTTTACTCTGAACTTGATACGCAAGTTGCAGATTATTTAATATTACTCTGCTACTTATTTTTTAGGACATTAGAGTTTTCAACTGAATCCACTGTAATTGTCTAATTATAATCAGTTCTATGTCACCTGATTTTTCTTTTCTTACCATTGGATTAAAATGGAATAAACAGAATTGGATTGACACACAGATTTAGGGGAACTAAAGTACTTCTGATAGCTTTTAAAGGGCTAGTAAATACATAATATAAAATGTTTCATTATGAGTAGTACAATAACTTAGCAATATACTTTCATTATTTATTTTTTAGATCTTGTATTAAAATGAGTTTGGAGGTTAAAATATGTAAATCTAAATGATAAAAAAAATGAATAAACAAATGCTATAATATATACTAATGTTTTAATATAGTTAAAACCAAGTAAAGGTCAGCACTCACAGCCTGAACAGACTAGTCACGGGTCTTGGCATCTCAATATCAGCTGAGGAAAAGGAAACGCTGAGTCTCTCAGTAAGTCCAAAAAAAGGTTTATTCAGAAGCAGGCTTCAAAGAAGGACACAGGGTATACTCCTATCTGACGCGTTTTGCACATGCGTACATGCGTTTCATCAAAGATAATTGTCTCTGCTGTTCTAGGTCAGTATAAAGGTGAATGGAACCAATCAGAAGGGAGTTTTAACCCTTGATGAATGTAGCAAAAAACATGTGCTATTAATTAAAGGGGTAAGTTCCTATAATATAGGTAATTGGGTTAATGGCATTCACATACTATACTCCTCCAGAGCAGAAAGAGACATTTCAGAACAGGTTGATACTTATAACAATTATCTAACATGCAGTCTCCATTGATAATGAAAGTGTGTGCACGGATATTCATATATACTATTGTATTTACATAGTACATGTAAATTATAATAAGGAATAATAAATAATAAATAAAAAATAATGATAAAAAACACAAGATGGTAAAAAACAATTTACAAAGCATAATTACAAAATGGAAACTTTTAAAAACATCAATAGTGTGGCATGGGACAATTAATTCTCTATTCTTTCAAGAAGAAGGCTTGGTAATATTTGAAAGTCAAATAACCTCCTCATGATCTGTCTATGTGTACTTAGTTATACAAGGAGTAACTTATAGTCTTTATAAATTTTACTTTTCATGATTATAACAACTAGTAGTTACCAAGGCCCTCTAAGATATAGTCAGTTTGAAATCTCAATATCAGCGTAAGGCGCAAGCGGAAATGAACCCACTATGGAAAGGTCACCCAAAGTCCTCTACACTCTCTTGGAGTGCCGTAGCGGCAGTGGAATCACACAGAAAACAATATTATCAAAAAGGAAAAAGCAGGCACTGCAAACTGGTGCTATAAAACGTAAAACAATTTATTGATTTAAAAAAGACAACAAAAATCCAAAAGTTCAAAAGTGCACAGACATGAAAACAAGAGGACAAACAGACAAGACGACTGATGCGTTTTGTGCCTCGTAGAGGCGCTTTTTTGTAGACATATGCTATACACTGATAGTGTCCTATTTTTACCCAAAAGCAAACAAAATTAACCTATTAGTGACCAGTTTAAAACATAATAAAAATAAAATATGTTTCCAAATAACCACATATGTATAGATGGACACTAGTATATAGAGCAGATCCTAGGAATATAATAAAACAATATCTATGAAATATACAACATAGTAAAAATAAATACATTTACATCCAAATAATAATTATACATTTAAGAGACCTCTGAGTGCTATTAACAGTTAGAAAAATAAATAAGTAAAGACACCTTAGAATAGACCTTAGCTTATCATAAACCTTTAAGGAGGAAATAATCCAATACTCCCCTAACCTGTGTCAAATAAAACAGATGACTTATTAGTGGTCAGTTAAATAATTTGTCACATTCTCTGTTCATCCCCATAGGAATTCTTGTTTTTAATTTTAATATCCAAAAAAGTTCTTTCTTTTCTAGAATTAAATATATTTTACCACCCCTTGGTGGAACCACAGCAATATCTATGACTTGTATAGACATATTTGCTACATTGGTAAAATGTTCACTATTGAAGTGATTTGCTACAGTGGATTCCTTGACATAATTTGTTACATTCCTTGTGTGTTCGCTAATCCTTTTTCTTATCTCTCTCAAAGTTTGTCCTATATACTGACAATGGCATAGGTTACAAGTGAGCAAGTAAATTATAAAGGTTGTGCTGCAGTTAGCATGGAAGTTAACGCTATACTGCTGATAGCTGACACTGCTAGAGAAATTTTGTCCTAATTGAACATAAACACAGACACATATGACAATTTCTACCACCACATTTGAAATTTCCTCTTTTACTCAATCAAGATGACCTAGGTACTTTGTTGTTTTTAATCATACTAGGAGATAGACTTTGTGCTAGTGTTCTTGGTTTCATGGGAAAAAAAACTTAGTTATTAATGTATGGTTTCAATATTTCATCCCCTAATAGTACAGTATATGTATATTTTTTCAAAATGTTCACTATATCATCATATTATTTGGTGTACTCAGTCGTAAAGACTATGGCATCTTTAAAATTACCTTCTTTCTGACCCTTGGTTTTCCCATTTCTATACTGTTTCACATAATATGTTTTCACTTTTTTTTAATTTCAAAATTTTTCTAATTGGGCCTCATCATACCCTCTCCGTATTAATCTATTGATCTATTCTTCAATTCCATAGATTGCTGTTCATATATAGCTCTGATTTTGTATTTCTTTTAAGTCTAATGAACTGATCTTTAGGAATGGCTCTAATACGGTGTTTGGGATGTTGAGAAGAGGCATGCAGGATGGTATTACCTGCAGTAGGGTTTCTGTAGGTTTTAGTTACAATGGCATTGTCTACAATTTGTAAAATGAGATCTAGATAGTTTACCTATAAACTCATGTGCTTCTGATTAATATATTGAAAACATGTATGCAATTCTACACCATTTATGTTGGTTTTTACTATGACCAATAGGTCATCTATATAGCGTACAAAGAGGTAAATTTCTTTAAGTCAAGGATTAAGAGTGCTATAAATTTACAAGAGTTCCCACCAAGATACATAAAGATTGTCAAAGGCTGTGCCCCCAAGGCTAACAGATTTGCCGATAATAACTGCCATCAAACATAAAAAATTACGAGACAGCAAGAATCTTAAAACATCTATGTAATGTTGTATTGTGGGATCCAATCCCATTTCTCATTCCAGAAAGAATTCTACTGCCTATATCCCAAGTTGTTAAGGTATACATGTCTAAAGAGATGGGATATCCACTACCACCCATTAAAAATTAGATTGCCATACGATGGAATCTAATAACTGTAATAAATGTGCACTATCCTCCAAATAAGATAACTGCCTTCTACCAATAGGTTGAAGGATACCATGTAATTATCATAAAGTATAAAGAAAAAGAAGCATTGTTTAGGCACACTTACAGGTAATATTACCATGTAACCATTCCATCAAGGGTCCAAATAAAGACCCAACACCCGACACAATGGGTCTGCCAGGAGGGCAATTGTGGTCTTTGTGCACCTTGGGTACATGGTAGAAGATGGTGGATCAAAGGGTTGTCTGGGAGCAAAGTATAAATATCTGTTTCTCTAAAAAAATACCCATGCTAACTCCTTCTAGAATGAGCTGCTTCAATTCTTGCTTATATCTTAGCATGGGACTGGATGATAACTTTTGTTAGACCCTGTCATCAGACAATTATCTATTGGCTTCTTGGAAGTAATATTCTTTATCAAGGATTACGATACTGCCACCCTTATCCAAGTTTCTAATCACAATATTAAAATTGTTTTGTAATGATTTTACAGCTAGACGTTCCCTAGAACTCTGGAATGGCAGTACCTACCCTAATTTTGTCTTCCAGACTCAAGATATCATCCTGTACCATTTTTTGAAATGCACTAATAAGGGGACCCCTAAAATTAACAAGATAGAACTCATAGCCTGGACTAGGTGCACACCCCTTGCCATGGGCAACAGTCTCATAACAAATTGGGTGCAATGCCCAGAGTACAAATTGTCTTAGGAACTAAAATCACATACATGAAACACAGCAGATAACAGGCGCTTATGGGCCACAATACAGCAAATTATAGAGGTGATAATCATCTCTTGGCCAAAAGATGCAACTAAAGCCTCCATTGTATTTTATTTTTAGCATTTGTTGCATGTTGCAGATGAATGAGTATTAGCTAAATTATTTTCTTTAGTGTATGTTTTAATAAAGATAGATTGCATTTAAACAATTCAGAAATGATTGCTTCTATGATTAAATATTTTATCCACAAAAAAACTCATAATTGTCAATTGAGACAAAATAATGATTCATAAAATGTGATGTAAAATAACATATTATAAAATGCCATGTTGAAGCTTTATAAATAAAGCTTGATAACAATAAAATTGCATATTTTACTGTAGCCTACACTACTTATAGGAGCAATTTTGATGTTAGTGACAACAGCCTTTCATTTTGTTACTTTGCCAACGGGTATGGGTTAATTCCTTTAACCCCGAAATGCTGTTGCCGTTAGGACGTTCCATGCTGTGCTAAAAGCGATGGGCTTAAATGCCTTTAGGATGGCATAGAACATACTACCTTTTTTGGCATCCTGCTCCCTCCTGGTTTTAGACAATGGAAAATCCGATTGTAGTCCAATCCCAGGGTTGAAATCACGTGGCCACATCAACACAATCGTGTGATTTCATTTTCCATTAAATGTTTACATCAGAACTTTGTTCCGATCTTCAACACTTGCCCCCATCCTGAAGGGGTTAAACCAAAGAGGTAACTAATAACTGGCAAACACGGTCCCAGCTGTGCTGTGAAAAGTGCTACTGATACTAAAATAATGATTTAAATGAATTATTCTGGTTTAAATCTGTTACATTTGTCTGCACATTTATGTTCAGGGATTGACTACAATTCATGTCATGCTTTCTTTGCAACAGAGATGAGCCAGTTTAATTTATGCTTCCCTAGAATTATCCATTAATAAATCAATTGTAACTGAATTTTATAATAGATTTGCAAATTGAACCCTTTACCTCCTAATACAATTAAAATGAATTTTCCATCTTACATTCCTTTTTCAATGTAGAATAATTCAAGAGAACAGCAGACAAATAAAACCAACTGGTTTGTTTTTCTTTATAAAAACAGTATTAACAAAAGAACACACGTGCACATGCACATAAACATGAACACACGCATGTGCATGCACACACGTGCACACACATACAGTAGTCTTTCCCTTCTGCCTTTGTTTAAATTCTTAGAGTTACATACTCATTATAAAGATAAAGGGACATAGACATTCAAATGTACTTTTTATAAAATATGGAGTGCAATTTTAAAACCAAAATATCCAATTTAGATCTGTTATCAAATGTACTGTACCTCTTTCTATTCATATTCTTTGTTGAAACTTTGCTCCTTTCCATGAGATCATACATAGGTAGGCTTAGTAGTGTGCATGTGTTTTAAACATTATTTGGTAGCAGAGCTTAAAACAATGTTAAACATATAAGACTCAAATAATGCAAAGTCCTATAGAATACTCTCAAGGAAAGTAACTAAGTATTAAAAGAGAGAGGTAAATGTGATGATAGATGTAAATTGTTTCATCTGAATCATAAAATCTTAATTTTACCTTATGTAGGCCAGATTACGAGTGGAGCGCAAATGAGTGCTTCCACTTGAGTGTTAATTGCGCTAGAAGTAAGGGTTGCGCTCATATTACGAGTTGAAAGTAAACTGTTTTCACTCTCCTGCTTACCCAACAAGTGCAAAGAGCTGAAGTTAGAATATTGCATGCGCATTTATGTATTCCCCATAGAAGTCATTGGAGAAAAAAAGTGGGAAAAAACTCACGCAAACCTGATCACATATTCTCATTTGCGGTAACCTAACATTAAAATATGAATATTTCACATTCCAATGTTCTTCAAATAGGAGAATGTGTTCTATTTATTAAATATAAATTTGAAGAAAGCGGGCGGACTTCCAAGTTCCAATACGGCATTATTGATCCAAAAAAAAGCTTTTAACAAGCATTCCAGCAAGGTGGTAAAGTATAAAATGCTCCCACTACTTTGGCTATTTATATCCAGGCTATATCTTAACAGTAATAATTAGCCATAATACTTACCACCTTGCATATTATTCTATACCAGACTTATTGTGGCCATATATATACTGAGTCACACAACTGGCAGCATAAAATACCCAATCTGGGGTGACACATACTTTTTTTTTTCAGAAAACGTTTTTTACCCAGACATTCAGTGTCATCAACTACAAGGGAATAAGAAAATAAAGATATTTTACGTGCCTTTATCTTACCTCATAATTGATTGAGGTTGACAAATGTAAGCATAACTGATCTTCAAAATAAATATCATTTGGGGGGCGGAGCTGCCCAGCAACTAAGATGGTCGCATAAGTTATGAGCTCTGCGTGTACAGCTTCTAGGAAAGCCCTTTTGGCAGCAGGAACCCTAAAAATGAACTTTGTACCTGGGAGGTAATAATGCAGGGAGAAGCCTCAGACATGCTGATAGACATTCAGTAGAACTGTGATTAATTTTGTGCTGACAAACTGTCTTGGAGCTGCCTGTTACACACTAGAGCGCCATTTTGGTGTATTCACACATCTAACAGAGCACACTACTGCCCAGCATGGAAACCCAAACATCGTATACTGCCTTAAGAGACCTGCTTGAGAAATATGAGAGGAGGAGGTGCGAGAGGCTTGATGCCCTTATTGACAAGATTCGAGTAGCAAGTACACAGAGTGACAACATCATAGTGGAGCGCAAAGCGGTACAGGAGACACAGAGTGACAAAGTACCTGC